>NC_090694.1:20690055-20967639 GCF_013368605.1 Nyctibius grandis | reverse complement strand
AAACTCCATTTACCTTCCTCTTTCTTAGAATTGTTAGTAGTTTAGTTCTGTTAAGTGGACTGAGAAGGGAAGAGAATAGTATTTGAAATTTCTGGCTGCAAATACATCTTTAATTGCTGTCAGTGCTAGATAGTTGATCCTTTGTGATCCTCTCTAATGCCACACACACACACACATTTGAATACCTCTAGGACATTTAGGGTACTTGGGACCTACAATTTGAGAAACTATATGAGTGGGAAGGTATATGGAGTTGAAGCTGACTTTTTAAGATTACTGAAGAAGTATTTTTGGGCTATTAGAAGAATTTATGGACTAAAGGAAGGAGGGTGCTAGTATAAAGTTATTTGAGCAGGTAGAAAGGCCAAAACCAAAAGAATAGATAGGGAATAATTTGTAGGAGAGAGGAAGGAAGGAAGTTATCAGAGGATACAATGAAAATTAAAGAGATGAGGAAGCTAGTATTTTTTCTCACATCTATACACCAGTATACAGCAATAAAAATATTTAGAAAACCTCCCTGAAATTTCATATTTTGTGCTTAAAAAACATGATGGGTATATTAGGGCTCAGCAGTAAGTAGGGAGATGGTAATCATGACTTTTGAACCTTGGGCTATAGGAAATCTCAGCATTTAAAAAATGGTATAAAGATAATTCTAAATGTCCATCCCAGCACAGAAACTAACTTCTCATTCTGAAAGGCATAGATACCCATGGCAGAGAGAACTTCTATGGTGCAGGAAGAATCAGTATCTAGAATAACTCAAAGAACAAAAAGATGGTTAACTTCCATCTATATTCCTATATAGAGAGCTATGAGGTTATTGCATTTTTATGACATTTTGAAAAAAGATGATGAGGCTTAAGGAGTGCAACTAGCAATTTAAAAATAATGTTTGTCAGAAAATATTATAATTGACAGTTTTAAAGGTCTCTTTAAAAATAAATTTTTCCTTGCATGGTTGTTTGCTACATTCTGCAAGCAGTCAATTCCTCTGTTTATGGTGTTCTTCCTGTGTTTACTCTCTGCTGACAAATCCCTGCTCAAATGTGTCTGTCTGAGGATTGCTTTCTGCGTGCACCAGGTAACTGTATTGCTCTGCCATTCATTCATTAACAAAATCCCCTTGCTTAATACTCGGTTCCCACTCAGTTCTGTAATTCCTTTCATTCCCCCACATATCCTTTAGAGTTCTTTTTCCCCATATCCTATCAAGTTTTATCCCAAGAGTTTCGGTTCTTCCTTGAAGGGCTTATTCAAGGCTGCAGTAGATTAAAAGATACATATATCTTTCAGAAAGTCGTCAAGTTTCTTATCAGTTTGACAATATCACCTGCTTCACAAATGTTCAAAGAATACCTCGCTATCTTGCTTAGAAATTTCTGGAATGATTGACATTACCTCAACCTAAGGCATTACCTGTCCTTCCAATATCTATTTGTCTTCCTGGGCCCATAAGGCAAGAAGAGTCGAAAAGGTGGAGGGAGGCTGATGTTGACCAATAAGAGGAGGATTCAAGGTATTGAACTGGAGAGTTCAGGGCATCATCTCAGCTTGGGCTGTGGCTGAGGTAGTTCAAGGGGGGGGGGAAAAATCATTGTGGAGTTTAGTCATTCCTGTGTCACTCTATAGGAATTTTGTACTGAAACAAGCTGATAAGCTCCAAAAAAATACAGTGTGAATAAGAAGGAGGGATTGACACAGAAATGTATCTGTAAACTAAGGCTTCTGTTATTCTTGAAATATGTTTCTTTTTTTTTCCTCTAGCAGTGTATTTTAGTCACCATTGTATTTAATGTAAAATTTTGTTGTATAACATGAAGAATTAGGTATTAAACTTATTCAGCCAATGTAAAATAAAAGAAAACTTTTCATAAAATCATAAAATCATAGAATGGTTTGGGTTGGAAGGGACCTTAAAGATCATCTAGTTCCAACCCCTGTGCCACAGGCAGGGACACCTTTCCATAAGACCAGGTTGTTCAAAGCCTCATCCAACCTGGCCTTGAACACTGACAGGGAGGGGGCAGCCACAACTTCTCTGGGCAACCTGATCCAGTGTCTCACCACCCTCACAGTAAAGAATTTCTTCCTAAGATGTAATCTAAATCTACCCTCTTTCAGTTTAAAACTGTGACCCCTTGTCCTATTACTACTTGCCCTTTTAAAAAGTCCCTCTCCTGCTTTCCTGTAGGCCCCCTTCAGGTACTGGAAGGCTGCTAGAAGGTCTTCCTGGAGCCTTCTCTTCTCCAGGCTGAACAGCCCCAACTCTCTCAGCCTTTCCTCATAGGAGAGGTGCTCCAGCCCTCTGATCATCTTCGTGGCCCTCCTCTGGACTCGCTACAACAGCTCCATGTCCTTCTTATGTTGGGGGCCCCAGAGCTGGATGCAGTACCCCAGGTGTGGGGTCTCACGAGAGCAGAGTAGAGGGGCAGAATCACCTCCCTCGACCTGCTGGCCAAGCTGCTTTTGATGCAGCCCAGGATAGGGTTGGCTTTCTGAGCTGCAAGCGCACATTGCTGGCTCATGAGCTTCTCATCAACCATCACCTCCAAGTCCTTCTCCTCAGGGCTGCTCTCAATCCATTCTCTGCCCAGCCTGTATTGATACTGGGGGTTCCCCTGACCCACATGCAGGACCTTGCACTTGGCATTGTTGAACCTCATGACGTTCACATGGGCCCACTTCTCAACCTTGTCCAGGTCCCTCTGGATGGCATCCTTAGGCATGTCAACTGCATCATTCAGCTTGGTGTCATCTGCAAACTTGCTGAGGGTGCACTCGATCCCACTGTCTGTGTCGTTGATGAAGATATTAAACAGTACTGGTCCCAATACCGACCCCTGAGGGACACCACTCGTCACTGATCTCCATCCGGACATTGACCACTACTCTCTGGATGTGACCATCCAACCAATTCCTCATCCACCGAATAGTCTACCCATCAAATCCATATCTCAAATTTAGAGAGAAGGATGTTGTGGGGGACCATATCAAAGGCCTTACAGAAGTCTGGGTAGATGACATCCATAGCTCTTCCCTTGTCCACTGATGTAGTCACTCCATCATAGAAGGCCACTAGGTTGGTCAGGCAAGACTTGCCCTTGGTGAAGCCATGCTGGCTGTCTCGAATCATCTCCCTGTCCTCCATGTGCCTTAACATAGCTTCTAGAAGGATCTGTTCCATGAGCTTCCCAGGCACAGAGGTGAGGCTGACAGGTCAGTAGCTCCCAGGGTCCTCCTTTCTACCCTTTTTAAGTATGGGTGCAATGTTTCCCTTTTTCCAGTTACCAGGGACTTCACCTGACTGCAATGACTTTTCAAATAACATGGAGAGTGGCTTGGCAGCTACATCAACCAATTCCTTCAGGACTCTGGGATGTATCTTGTCAGGTTCTATAGACTAATGTATGTTCAGGTTCATCAGGTGGCCTCAAACCTGATCTTCTCTTACAGTGGGAGGGACTTTGCTCCCCTAGTCCCTGCCTTGAGGTCCACCCACTTGAGAGGTGTGGGAAGAGAGATTGCCAGTGAAGACTGAGGCAAAAAAGTTGTTGAGTACCTCAGCCTTTTCCTCATCCATTGTTACCACTTTTCCAGTCGTGTTCATCGAGGGGGTGCACTTTCTTTGACCTTCCTTTTCTGGCTGACACACCTATAGAAGTCCTTATTATTCTTTGCGTCCCTTGCCAAGTTCAGCTCCAGCTGTGCCTTGGCTGTCCTAACCCCATCCCTACACAACCAGGCAACGTCCCTATACTCTTCCTGGGATACCTGTCCCTACTTTCACTGCCTGTGCATTTCCTTCTTGCCCTTTAGTATGAACAGCAGGTCTTGACTCAGCCATACTGGTCTCTTTCCTTCCTTTCCTGATTTCTTGCACCTGGGGATCACAGAATCACAGAATCAACCAGGTTGGAAGAGACCTCAGGGATCATCGAGTCCAACCGTTGCCCTGACACCACCCTGTCCACTAGACCATGGCACTAAGTGCCATGTCCAGTCTTTTCTTAAACACATCCAGAGATGGTGACTCCACCACCTCCCTGGGCAGCCCATTCCAATGTCTAATGACCCTTTCTGAAAAGAAATTCTTCCTGATGTCCAACCTGAACCTCCCCTGGCGAAGCTTGAGGCTATGTCCTCTTGTCCTATCGCTAGTTGCCTGGGAGAAGAGGCCGACTCCCACTTCACTACAACCTCCCTTCAGGTAGTTGTAGACTGCAATAAGGTCACCTCTGAGCCTCCTCTTCTCCAGACTAAACAACCCCAGCTCCCTCAGCTGTTCCTCGTAGGTCAGACCCTCCAGACCCTTCACCAGCTTAGTCACCCTCCTCTGGACTCGCTCCAACACCTCAACATCTTTCTTGAAGTGCGGGGCCCAGAACTGAACACAGTACTCAAGATGCGGCCTCACCAGTGCCGAGTACAGAGGGACGATCACTCCCCTAGACCGGCTGGCTACACTATTCCTAATAGAGGCCAGGATGCCATTGGCCTTCTTGGCCACCTGGGCACACTGCTGGCTCATGTTTAGCCGGCTGTCGATCAGCACCCCCAGGTCTCTTTCCGCCGGGCCGCTTTCTAACCACTCTTCCCCCAGCCTGTAGCGCTGCATGGGGTTGTTGTGGCCGAAGTGTAAGACCCGGCACTTGTTCTTGTTGAACCTCATGCCGTTGGTCTCGGCCCATCTATCTAACCTGTCCAGATCCCTCTGTAGGGCCTTCCTACCCTCCAGCAGAACGACACTCCCACCCAGCTTGGTGTCATCTGCAAATTTGCTGAGGGTGCACTCAATCCCTACGTCTAGATCATCTATAAAGATATTGAACAGCACCGGCCCCAGAACTGAGCCCTGGGGAACACCGCTAGTGACCGGCCGCCAGTTGGACTTTGCCCCATTCACCACCACTCTCTGGGCTCGGCCATCCAGCCAGTTTTTAACCCATTGAAGAGTCCACCCATCCAAGCCCTGGGCAGCCAGTTTGTCTAGGAGGATGCTGTGGGAGACAGTGTCGAATGCCTTACTGAAGTCTAGATAGACTACATCCACAGCCCTGCCCTCATCTACTAAGCGGGTCACTTTATCATAGAAGGAGACCAGGTTGGTCAAGCAGGACCTGCCTTTCATGAATCCATGTTGGCTGGCCCCGATGCCCCGATTGTCCTGCATGTGCTGTGTAATGGCACTCAGGATGATCTGTTCCATCACCTTGCCTGGCACCGAGGTCAGGCTGACAGGCCTATAGTTCCCTGGATCATCCTTCCGACCCTTCTTGTAGATGGGTGTTACATTTGCGAATTTCCAGTCAGCTGGAACTTCTCCAGTTAACCAGGACTGCCAGTAAATAATAGAGAGTGGTTTGGCAAGTTCATTTGCCAGTTCCTTCATTACTCTGGGGTGAATCCCATCCGGGCCCATAGCCTTGTGGGTGTCCAACTGGCACAGCAGGTCACTAACCGTCTCCTCCTGGATTACAGGAGGTTCACACAGCCCCCCGTCCCTAACTTCAGGCTCTGGGGGCCGAGTCTCCTGAGGACAACCTGTCTTGACATTAAAGACCGAGGCAAAGAAGGCATTGAGCAGCTCTGCCTTTTCCTCATCCCCTGACACTACACTACCCTCCTCATTCAGCAAGTGGTGGAGGCTCTCCTTGACCCTCCTTTTGCTGTTGATGTATTTGTAAAAGCTTTTTTTGTTATCTTTGACTGTAGCAGCCAAATCGAGCTCTAATTGAACTTTGACCCTTCTAATCTTCTCCCTACACGACCTGGCCATGTCCCTATAGACCTCCCAAGTTACCCGACCCTTCTTCCAGAGCAAGTAGGCTCTCTTTTTCTCCTTAAGTTCTAGCCTAAGTTCTCTGTTTAACCAGGCCGGTCTTTTTCCCCGACGGCTTGTCTTCCTACAGACTGGGACAGCCGGTTCCTGAATATTTAGCAATTCCCTTTTGAAGCATGTCCAGCCTTCCTGGACTCCTTTGCCCTTCAGGACCGACTCCCAAGGGACTCGGTCCACCAGCCTCTTAAACAGGCTAAAGTCTGCCCGCCGGAAATCTAAGGCAGAAGTTCTGCTCTTGCCCCTCCTTACTTCCTCCACTATCGAAAACTCTAACATTTCGCAGTCGCTATTCACAAGACGGCCACCGACCCTCACATCTCCCACTAGTCCTTCTCTAGCTCAATAAGATCAATAGCTCTTGCTCTCTATGGAAAGCATCCTTAAAGATCTGCCAGCTCTGTTCTGCTCCCTTGTCTCTGAGGGCAATTTCCCAGGGGATCTGTTGAGAGGGCGCAGAGTAAATGCACGCAGACCAATATGATCGTTAAGCAGATCTCGTTTATTTACGTATCTGAGGGTACATTTATACTATTCCATTGAGGGTACATTTATACTATTCTATTTTTGTACACACTCTGTTTACATGTCATTTCTATTATCATTGGTTAGTATGCTTTGTTCATGCGCCTCTATATTAGTTCTGATTGGCTTATGCTAAAAAGTAATATCTTACAGGTGCAGCATTCTTTCTTATTTTTCAACTTCCCCCATATCTTGTTGGTCTCATAGCCAAGGCCCTTGTTCTGTATTATGATTGGTCAGTTCATTACCACCCCCTGGACATGCCTGGACATAGCTCGTTCAGTACCTCGTTCCCACCATTGTCCCGTGGGAACCCCACAAATCCCCCTTTTTGTTTTTGAATGAGCTATGTTCTGTCCTGTCCTTTTTGTCTTTGTTTCTTACTTGAACCTGGTTCCCTGTGTCTCGCAGAGCCCGGTCAGAGAATCCCAGCCTTGGTTACCCATAAATCCTGCTCTCTGTTGTTGAGCCACAAAGGTTGTATTGACCATTCGTTGCACAGTTCTCTGCAAACATGCAAACCAACAGGGTAACACAAGTAGGATAATGCCTATTATAAACATTCCCATAAGCAGACTCTATCTACAAAACATGCAGTTTGCTTCAGAACATACTGTTATTCTCTGTTATTCTAGCTGAAAGGAAAATTACTGACAGGAAAGCTGATTCTGTGTAAAGGTAACACAGATCAGGTCTTTTAGAGCCTACTCTGAGGCCTACTCTTGCTAAACCGTTGCTAAACCATCCGGTATCAATTTCCTCCTTTGGAAGTAGTTAGATTTATTATCTCACTACTTCCATATACTTTTCTCAATGATTGTCTTAACACAACCCACGCTGATCCCTATGATAACTATAATCACAACTACATAAACTATTCCCTCTAACAATGTGGCTAACCATCCTTTTAGAGACAATCCACCGTACTCCTGCGCCTGTAGAGACAGAAGCATAACCTCGACCCATTAGTAATAGTTCCCCTGGTCCCAACCACTCGTTAGTACCTGGTTCCCTATACCACACTTTGCCTTTGTTTTGCACATAGCTTGCTCCCTGTCGATCTGCCTCCCAATGTATTACAATTGGGGGTCGCTCCTTATCTCCTGCTAAAGTTAAATGGTTAAGTACATAAACAGCTTTTGCAAGTCTCTCAGAAGGTTCAGTGTCCTCTCCCCCTTTTTGTTTTTGCAGAAGCTGTTTCAATGTACTATGAGCACGTTCCACAATCGCCTGACCCGTAGGCGAATGAGGAATCCCAGTGACATGTGTAATACCCCATAGTTGACAAAATTGACGAAAAATCTGTGAACACTATGTTGGTCCATTATCAGTCTTAAGTTGTTGTGGAACCCCAAGACTTGCAAAGCAAGCAAGTAAATGTCGTTTGACATGACGACCTGTTTCCCCAGTTTGTTCTGTAGCCCATATTACATGTGAAAACGTATCAAAAGATACATGAACATATTTGAGCCTTCCAAATTCTGCAATGTGAGTAACATCCATTTGCCACAGTTGCAACGCACACAACCCTCAAGGATTTACCCCTATCCCAATTCCCATGCCAATTTTCTGACAACTAGGACAAGCACTGACCAATTCGCATGCTTGTGCCATGGTGAGGTGAAATTGTTTCGCTAGCATTTTTGCTGATTGATGAAAGAATTGTTGGGATAGGCGAGCTTGTTCAAATAAATTTGGTGATACTTGCGTATAGGACACAAGTGTGTCTGCTTTATTATTTCCAATGCTCAAACCTTGATCAAATTGATGACTACGAATGTGAGTGACAAAATAAGGTACCTCTCTAAGGTTTATTGCTTGATGCAACTGTAGCAAAATGGTGTAAAGTTGCATATGCTTCACTGGTCGTATAAAAGCTCTTTCAATTCGATTTACAATGTCTGCTGCATAAAGAGAGTCTGTTACAATATTTACAGGTAAATCCTTCCATTTTACAAAGACCTGATATATCGCAAAAAGTTCAAGTGTCTGCAATGAGTCCTCAGTTTGTCCTGAGAATTTGCAATGTTTCCATTGTCCATCCTCTTGCCAGGTAATAACTGATGAATGTGATCGCTTCCCTGCATCAGTAAAAAGAGTTAGTCCAGTCACAGGTATCTCTGATCTGATAGGTTTTTCTTCCCAATCCTGTTTGCAAATAAACTGTAGCTTTTTATCTTTTGGCAAATGTGTTAACAATTGTCCAGTAAAGTCCTGTAAGGCCATTTGAAAAAGAGTTGACTGATTTGTTAACCACTGTAGATATTCCTTTCTGATAGGTAAATAGATAACATCTGAGTCTAGTCCGGTAATGTCTGTAATTCTTTTATGCACTTTGACAAGCAATTGTGCTATTGCTTCCACTCTGGTACAAATTGTTGTTTTAGGATGAAAAGCCAAAGAGTCCACTCGAGCATTGCCTTCTGCAATAAACCCAGGCAAATTAGTATGATTTCTTACATGTAAAACATAAAACAATGCAGTTCGGATTTGAATTTCTTGCCACAGAGCTCGCAGCAATTCAAAAACACACTGATTACATATATGCTCTATAACAGATCTATCCAATTGCTTTATAATGCCAGCTACATGTACTGAATCAGTAATCAAATTAAAGGGAATGGGAAAATTCTTAAATACTTCTAATACAGCTCGTAATTCTACCACCTGAGGTGAACCCTTTTGTTGTACTACCATAGATTCCCACTTGCCATCAGAATACCAGACAAGGCCGGCCTTGCCTGTGTTCCCAGATCCATCTGTAAAAATGGTAATTCCATCCACGGGAGTGTCTGTACACCACACTCCTGTGGCAATTGGAAGTTCCGCACTCAATTTTATAACAGGATGGGAGGGCAAGTGGTAAACAACCTGTCCCGAGAAATTCTCCATGGCTGTTTGCAAAGCAAAGCTATTAGCCATACACCACTCAAAATATTGAGCTGCAATAGGAACAGTTAGTGATGCAGGACCTCTGGCCACAAGCTCCCGACATCGCATCCGTCCTTTGATGAATAATCTGTGCCAATAGCTCTGTAACGAATCTGATCATTCTGAATTCCATTGACCAATTATTACCTATGGAATTTGCCTATCAAACAAAGTGATAATTTGTATTTCCTGATTCAAATCAATACGATGTACAAATTTGGAATGTAGCCTGCTTTCTATTTCTGTAATCAGTTGCTGTACCTCTGCAGTAGTCTGTCGTGGTGCTGTTAAAGTTGTGTCCCCTGCTAACAATTGGAATAGAGGCTGCAATTGTGACAACGTAAGCCCCAAGTACGGCCGCAGCCATAACTTGAGCCTTATGTTCCACAGTACCCACTTTTGCACATGCCGTTATCATAACATTCAAATCTGTTTTTCCAGGTAAAGCTTCAATGATCTTTTGACAATCAGCATTAGCATTATCCGTGTTTGCCACAGGTCCAAGGCTTGGCAGCTGCACAGGTTAACCCTGCGTGGAAACACCAGTCCTGCACTCCCTGCGGTTCGGGCTGCGAGTTGCCTGCTTAGGCCTGGAACTGGTGGGGAAGATTCATTTGTGTCAGTATACAGTTTCTCCCCGTGTTTTTTCTCCAGTTTCCCTGTACTCTGCAGCTGGTTGTTATCAGCTGACCTTGAGCATTATACTGAGACCTGCACAGCTTCACAAAATGCCCTAGCTTCCCACAGCAATGACACATCAAAACAGTTATCTCTCCCACTCAGCTTCGACTCCTTAAGGCAGTTTTTCTTAAAGTGACCTTCTTGCTCGCATGTATAACAACGATGAACTACCTTAACTGCCACCGCAAAAGTTTTTGCTAAATGCTCCATCTGAAATGTGGTGGTTCCTACTTTCTCACAAGCATCCATTAGCTCAGTTAAGGTGGGGTCACGATTCGCCATCCCTGCAACAACTCTCCTGCAGTCCTCACCTGTGTTGTCTTTCGCTAACTGTAGTAACAATGCTTCTTTTACAATTTTCCAATCTAACAGTTGCCAAATATTTCTTCCTTCAGGACCCGCACCCACAATCACTGGATACGCTTGTGGAATTATAACTCCTTCTAATAACGCATCCCGAATGATCCCTTTCCATTTTACTCCTCCCCCCTCTTCCCCTGTATACGCGGGCGGAAGCTGACCCTCTCCCTCACCTCCCACATTACCAGATGGACGCAGACCTCCCCCCCCGCCCTGATCTAAAGGTGGAGTAGGGAGCTGTAAAGGAGGTTGAGGTGGCCCTAATACTTGTCCCGAACACAGAGGGGGGTTTTGGGGGAGACATAGTCACGTGTCTCGAGGCGTTGGCTGAACGATGCTGCTGCAATTCCGTCTTTAATTCTTCCAGTCGTCTACCAAGCTCTGTCATGTCAAGTTCGTGTCCATTTCGTGATGGTAACAGTCCTTTAAGTCCTTGTGACTCTGGTACTGCGTACTTACGAAGTACATTTACTTCGTAAATGGCGAATCCGGTAAAGGTGGATACAAAGCAGGTTTACCCTCCTTCTTGTCCTCCTGCTCAGCCTCATCCGTAGAGAGATCACTGAGAGGAGGAGGTTCCGGAGGGGGTTTCGGCCAAGTCTCCTGTTCAGCATCTGAATCAATTAGTCCAAACTGAGTTTGTGTTTTAGGGCGCACTACCGGTTCTGATGGATCTGTATCTATTTTTCTCGCTCCCTGCTCCTCGGCTTTTTTCGGAGCCGTCCATACCGACGGCGATAAAGGAGCTGCCACCGGTACAGCCACCGGGGCCGTGGGAGGTGTTGGTCCCACAAACAGTGAGGGGGTAGTAGACGTCTGCGGTCCTAAAGCCATAAAAGCTGTATGTGTGACTTCTCTCTCTGCTTTTATTCCTTTTAATGCTTCGCTAATGTCACGGTTTAAAGCTGGGCTGGCTATTAAACCTGTGGCAGATGCCCTCTGTTATCCCCCCCCTCCCCTCAAAGGGAAAGGGAAAGGGAAAAGGGAGAGAGACTTCTGGGTTGGAAAATTAAAACAGTTTTAATAAACTATAATAATGAAAAAGAGTATAATAATAATAATAGAAATAATCAAATATATACAAATATATATACAAAACCAAGATTGAGCTCCCCTGAAGTCAGCCACATCACCACCGGCACTGCAGGGCAGGCTCCGGGAAGGCCCAGGCTGGGCCTAGCGACGGTCGAGAGCTGGATTCAGGAATGCACGGATCGGGATCGGGGGCAGCAGGAAAACAGACGGAGTCCTCCCTGGACACCGGCCATAGCAGAAAGAGAGCGAGACCCTCGTGATCCCCCCGCTTTATACCGAGAATGACGTGTATGGGATGGAATACCCTCGTCGGTCAATTTTGGGTCACCTGCCCTGTCCGCTCCCCTCTGCAGCTGCGACCCCCCTTCGGCTCTTCACTCGTAAGCAATGAGGAATTCAGCAGTGACCTTGGTTTCTCTCAAGAACAAGTACAGCAAGAGCCTTTCTGCACAACATCCCTACCGGTGCCTCAGTGATAACTACAAACTTCGAGCGTTATCAGTCCTGGAAGCAGACACTGTCTGCAAAAACATGCAGTTAGTTTCAGAAAGTGCAGTTACTTAGAGGAGACTTAGCTGAAAGTAAAAATCACTGAAAGGAAAATCGGCCTGGTTTAGGCCAAACCAGGACATTCCACCCCTTATTCCATACCATTCACGTCATACTCAGATCACCACTAACTTTTCATTTTCAAATATATACAGATAACATTAGTTTATGATTCATCTCTATACAAAAAAAAAGTTCATCAAGTTCATTTAGTTCAGGATTGTGGGTTTCCATCTGGCTAGGAGTCTCCCAGGGTAGGAGAGATGGTATGAGCTTTGTCACAGTTTGTGCCCACGGGTTGCAAGTTAAAGATGTCAGTCTCGAGGAGGTTCCTGGACGCCATTTGCAGCTAGCTCCGGTCTCATCACCCCTGCTTCAACCTGAAAGACACTTATGAACACTGTTAGTATTATGCAGCAATTAATATCATGCAGTTCAGAATTAAGTATTCTCACCCAAGATCAGATCACCTTCAGGGACACATCGGAATCCACCATCCTGCAGCATCACCCACCAAGTACATCCAGGTCCTTGAGCAAAAGCAATCCCACGAATGGGTTTACCTTTGCCCGTAGCAGGAAGAACCCAGACAGTTTTTCCCAACAGATTCCTTTCATGCACCACAGGGACTTTATCCCCTTCTATTGTATGTAAAAGGTCTGACTGAGCAGGGCCAGCTCGGTTGATAGATCCTCTGGTGTTAACTAGCCAGGTAGCTTGTGCCAAATGCTTATCCCAGTTTTTAAAGGTTCCACCCCCCATTGCTTTTAGGGTAGTTTTTATCAGCCCATTATACCGTTCAACTTTCCCAGATGCTGGTGCATGATAGGGGATGTGATATACCCATTCGATGCCATGCTCTTTGGCCCAGTTATCTATGAGACTGTTTTTGAAATGAGTCCCATTGTCCGACTCAATTCTCTCTGGCGTGCCATGTCGCCACAAGATTTGCTTTTCGAGGCCCAGGATAGTGTTCCGGGCAGTGGCATGGGGCACAGAGTATGTTTCCAACCATCTGGTGGTCGCCTCCACCATGGTAAGCACATAACGTTTACCCTGGCGGATTTGAGGGAGTGTGATGTAGTCAATTTGCCAGGCCTCCCCATATTTATATTTCAACCACCGCCCCCCATACCACAAAGGTTTTAACCGTTTGGCTTGCTTAATTGCGGCGCATGTTTCACAATCATGGATAACCTGTGCAATAGAGTCCATAGTTAAGTCCACCCCTCAGTCATGAGCCCATCTGTATGTTGCATCTCTCCCTTGATGACCTGAAGTGTCATGAGCCCACCGAGCTAAAAATAGTTCACCTTTATGTTCCCAGTCCAAATCTATTTGGAACACTTTAGCAGCCTGATCTGCTTGTTGGTTGTTTCGATGTTCCTCAGTTGCCCGACTTTTAGGTACGTGAGCATCTACATGACGTACCTTCACGACTAGTTTCTCTAGCCGAGCAGCAATATCTTGCCACAGTTCAACAGCCCAAATAGGTTTACCTTTTCGCTGCCAGTTGCTTCGCTTCCACTGCTTTAACCACCCCCACAAGGCATTTGCCACCATCCATGAGTCAGTATAAACATACAGCCTTGGCCACTTTTCTCGTTCAGCAATGTCTAGAGCCAGCTGGATGGCTTTTACCTCTGCAAATTGACTTGATTCACCTTGTCCTTCTGTGGCTTCTGTGACTCGTCGTATGGGACTCCATACAGCAGCTTTCCACTTCCGATGCTTTCCTACAAGACGGCAGGATCCATCGGTGAACAGGGCATACTGCTTCTCATCCTCTGGTAGTTCATTATATGGTGGGGCTTCTTCAGCACGTGTCACCTCCTTTTCTGGTGGCATTCCGAAGTCTTTGCCTTCTGGCCAGTCCATGATCACTTCTAAGATTCCTGGGCGATTAGGGTTTCCTATTCGAGCCCTCTGTGTAATTAATGCAATCCATTTACTCCATGTAGCATCAGTTGCATGATGGGTAGTAGGAACCTTACCCTTGAACATCCAGCCTAGTACTGGTAATCGGGGTGCCAGGAGAAGCTGTGCTTCAGTACCGATTACCTCTGAGGCAGCTCTAACTCCTTCATATGCTGCCAGTATCTCTTTTTCAGTTGGGGTGTAATTGGCCTCGGAACCCTTGTATCCTCGACTCCAAAATCCTAGGGGTCGACCTCGAGTCTCCCCTGGCACTTTCTGCCAGAGGCTCCAGGTAGGACCATTGTCCCCAGATGAGGTGTAGAGCACATTTTTAACATCTTGTCCCATACGGACTGGTCCAAGGGCTACTGCATGCACAATTTCTTGTTTAATCTGTTCAAAAGCCTGTCGTTGTTCAGGGCCCCACTGAAAATCATTTTTATTTCTGGTCACTTGATAAAGAGGGCGTACAATCTGGCTGTAATCTGGAATATGCATTCTCCAGAAACCCACAACGCCTAAGAAGGCTTGTGTTTCCTTTTTGTTGGTGGGGACATAGCTGTTATTTTGTTGATCACCTCTATCGGGATCTGGCGACGCCCATCTTGCCATTTAATCCCTAAAAACTGGATCTCCCGGGCAGGCCCCTTGACCTTGCCTCTTTTTATGGCAAAACCAGCTTTCAGAAGAATTTGAATTATTTTCTCCCCTTTGTCAAAAACTTCTGCTGCTGTATCACCCCATACAATGATGTCATCAATATATTGCAAATGTTCTGGAGCTCCACCCTCTTCTAGTGCAGTCTGGATCAGTCCGTGGCAAATAGTAGGACTGTGTTTCCACCCCTGGGGCAGTCGATTCCAGGTGTACTGGATACCTCTCCAGGTAAAAGCAAACTGTGGCCTGCACTTTGGTGCCAAGGGAATAGAGAAAAATGCATTAGCAATGTCTATAGTGGCGTACCACTTGGCTGCCTTTGACTCCAGTTCGTATTGAAGTTCTAGCATGTCTGGTACAGCAGCACTCAGAGGTGGTGTAACTTCATTTAGGCCACGATAGTCCACAGTTAATCTCCATTCTCCATTAGACTTTCGCACTGGCCATATAGGACTATTAAAGGGTGAGCAAGTCTTGCTAATCACTCCTTGATTTTCTAATTGTCTAATCAGTTTATGAATGGGGATCAGGGAGTCTCGATTGGTGCGATATTGTCGTCGGTGCACCGTGGCAGTAGCAATTGGCACCTGTTGTTCTTCAACTTTCATCAACCCCACAACAGAAGGATCCTCTGAGAGGCCAGGTAAGGTAGACAGCTGTTTAATGTTCTCAGTCTCTACAGCTGCTACACCAAAGGCCCATCTATATCCTTTTGGGTCCTTAAAATACCCTTTCTTAAGGTAGTCTATGCCAAGGATGCATGGAGCATCTGGACCAGTCACAATGGGGTGCTTTTTCCATTCATTTTCAGTTAGGCTCACTTCGGCCTCCAATACAGATAACTCTTGAGATCCCCCTGTTATTCCTGAGATACTGACAGATTCTGTCCCTTTATGATTCGATGGCATGAGGGTGCACTGTGCACCAGTGTCTACCAGGGCTCGATACTTTTGTGGTTCTAATGTGCCAGGCCATCGAATCCACACAGTCCAATAAATCCGGTTATCCCTCTCCTCCTCCTGGCTAGAGGCAGGGCCCCCCTAATTAAAGATTGGATTCGTGCAGCTCACGGGGATTGGACCTTCATTTCCCCTATTCACTCTTGGAAAAAAGGGATTTGAGGCCCATCTACCCTGACTGGGGTCCTGCTCATTGGTAACTGGAGCAGCCATCCTCCTAGGAAAATTCTCACTGGTATTTCTGTTAGCTTGCAACTCACGTACTCGTGCCTGTAGGGTACTGGTAGGTTGTCCATGCCATCTGTTCATGTCCTCCCCATAATCACGCAGGGTAAACCACAGGATACCTCGTGACGTGTCCCGTTTCCTTTGAGCCGGTCCAGTAGGAGGGCGTTTCCTCCTAAAGGCTGCAACACGGGCCTGTGTAGGTAGAGAGTCAAGTTTATTCTCGATCCTGGACAGTTTGTCTGACAGTTGTTTAAATGAGTCCTTGTTTTCCTTAGTCAGTTTTTCCACAGCCGAGACACGGGCCTGCAGTGGGGAAGAAATACTATCTTCATACTGTCGCATACATTTAGCCATTTTGCCCACACTAGGTCGTGCCGTATCATCTTCTCCCCATACTAATATTGACAATGTATGGGCATGTGTCGGTGGAGCACTCTTCACAACCTTCCGGAACATGGATCGGTTGCATTCCACTTCATCAGGATTTACAGGATCTACAATGTCCTGAGGGTGTTTATAAATGATCTCTTGCACAGCTACTTCTCTAAGGTAGTTAATACCTTTTTCTATAGTGGTCCATTTGCTTAGGTGGCTCATAACATCATCTTTATAGGGATACCTGCTCTTTACAGCTGACAAGAGTCGCCTCCAGAGACTGATAGTGTTCGACCTTCTTGGAAGCATCTTATCAATACCACCATCTCTGGACAGGGATCCCAACTGTCTGGCTTCTCTACCATCCAATTCTATGCTATCTGCCCCATTATCCCAGCATCGGAGCAACCAGGTAATAATTGGCTCACCGTCATAACGACTAAAATCTTTTCTTATATTTCGCAGTTCTTTCAGGGATAAGGAGTGGTAGGTTATCTCTACGTCCGAGTCCGAGTCCTCCTGTGATTGTTCTGCTTTAGAAGGACCTTTCTTGTCCTTCTTGTGTAATGGGCCTTCTTTAAAAAGACGATCAAGGAAACCCCCCTCTGTGTCAGGCCCTGACTCTGACTGAGAAGGGCCCTCACCTGGGTCCTGTGCTGGCTCTGCCTTAGAAGCCTCTGAGTCATCATCCTTCACTTTACTAGCTGATTTCTTTCGGTGTTTTCTCCTGGTTACAGGGGCAGCATGATACCTCCCGCTGTTGCTGCACTGACATCTAATCACATAGCACACCAGTAACACATTCAGGACACACGAAAATAACGACATGCCCTGTTCGAATTTTGCAGGAATCAGCTTGGCAAAAAAGGAGCAGATACTATCAAAATCAGTTAAAAGACTCCCGGTGTGCGCAGCTACCGATTCGCGATTAAAGCTGCCCATCATTGTATCATAGAGATAAGAGATCGGAATAATAACTGCCCAGTTTATCACGACATAAATCAGTATCAAAACCCATACCAAAATGACACATTTTGACCAGCACGCCCTGTTAAACCACATGAAAGCACTAACACACAGCGCATACGGCAAGTAAGGTATCATTACACATAACTGTAAAACAAGCTTTATAAAGAGAAGAGGTAACACAAGGCTCACAAATGACATTATCATCTTAGCTATCTGTTTTAATTTCCAACCCCTCGTAAATCTCAAAGGAAGAAATCTGATACTCTCTTGGCTGAGCTCTCTGGGTCTCCTCCCACTGGAGCTGGGATTCGACATATCAGAGCAACATGTCGGAGCTTCTCTCGAGCCCCACGTTGGGCGCCAATAAATCTGTCACGGTTTAAAGCTGGGCCGGCTATTAAACCTGCGGCAGATGCTCTCTGTTATCCCCCCCCCTCCCCCCAGAGGGAATCACAGAATCACAGAATCACAGAATGTTAGGGATTGGAAGGGACCTCAAAAGATCATCTAGTCCAATCCCCCTGCCGGACCAGGATTGCCTAGACCATATCACACAGGAACGCGTCCAGGCGGGTTTTGAATGTCTCCAGAGAAGGAGACTACACAACCTCTCTGGGAAGCCTGTTCCAGTGTTCGGTCACCCTCACCGTAAAGAAGTTTTTCCTCATATTTAAGTGGAACCTCCTGTGTTCCAGCTTGCACCCATTGCCCCTTGTCCTGTCAAGGGATGTCACTGAGAAGAGCCTGGCTCCATCCTCTTGACACTTGCCCTTTACATATTTATAAACATTAATGAGGTCACCCCTCAGTCTCCTCTTCTCTAAGCTAAAGAGACCCAGCTCCCTCAGCCTCTCCTCATAAGGGAGATGTTCCACCCCCTTAATCATCTTCGTGGCTCTGCGCTGGACTCTCTCTAGCAGTTCCCTGTCCTTCTTGAACTGAGGGGCCCAGAACTGGACACAATATTCCAGATGCGGCCTCACCAGGGCAGAGTAGAGGGGGAGGAGAACCTCTCTTGACCTGCTAACCACACCCCTTCTAATACACCCCAGGATGCCATTGGCCTTCTTGGCCACAAGGGCACACTGCTGGCTCATGGTCATCCTGCTGTCCACTAGGACCCCCAGGTCCCTTTCCCCTACGCTGGTCTCCAACAGGTCTGTCCCCAACTTGTACTCATACATGGGGTTGTTCTTGCCCAGATGCAGGACTCTACACTTACCCTTGTTGTATTTCATTAAATTTCTCCCCGCCCAACTCTCCAGCCCGTCTAGGTCTCTCTGAATGGCTGCGCAGCCTTCTGGTGTGTCAGCCACTCCTCCCAGTTTTGTGTCATCAGCAAACTTGCTGACAGTGCACTCTATTCCCTCATCCAAGTCATTAATGAATATATTGAATAGAACTGGTCCCAGTACTGACCCTTGCGGGACTCCGCTAGACACAGGCCCCCAACTGGACTCTGTCCCATTGACCACCACTCTCTGGCTTCTTTCCTTCAGCCAGTTCACAATCCACCTCACTACCCGATCATCCAGACCACACTTCCTCAGTTTAGCTGCGAGGATGCTGTGGGAGACTGTGTCAAACGCTTTACTGAAATCAAGATAGACCACATCCACAGCTTTACCATCATCTATCCACCGGGTAACATCCTCATAAAAGGCTATCAAGTTGGTTAAGCATGACTTCCCCTTGGTGAAGCCATGTTGACTGCCCCTAAAGATCCTCCTGTCCTTGATGTGCCTAGAGACAGCACCAAGGACAAGTTGTTCCATTACCTTTCTGGGGATGGAGGTGAGGCTGACCGGTCTATAGTTACCCGGGTCCTCCTTCTTGCCCTTTTTGAAGACTGGAGTGACATTCGCTTTCCTCCAGTCCTCAGGCACCTCTCCCGTTGCCCACGACTTAGCAAAGATGATGGAGAGTGGCCTAGCAATGACTTCCACCAGCTCCCTCAGCACCCGCGGGTGCATCCCATCAGGGCCCATGGATTTATGGACGTCCAGATTGTTTAATTGGTCCCTGACCCAGCCCTCATCAACCAAGACAGATTCCTCCTCTATCCTGACTTCTTCTGGGGCCTCAGGGGTCCGGGGCTCCTCAGGACAGCCTCCAGCAGTATAGACAGAGGCAAAGAAGGTATTCAGTAACTCCGCCTTCTTTTTATCCTCTGTCTCCAGGGCCCCCACCTCATTCATCAGTGGGCCTACATTTCCTGTAGTGTTGGCTTTACTTGCAATGTATTTGAAGAAGCCCTTTCTGTTGTCCTTGACCTCTCTTGCAAGGTTTAATTCCAAGGAGGCCTTAGCTTTCCTAGTTTCCTCCCTACATCCTCTGACAACAGACTTATATTCCTCCCAAGTGGCCAGCCCCTCCTTCCATGATCTGTACACCCTCTTCTTCCACTTGAGTTTGCCCAGCAGTTCCCTGTTTAACCATGCAGGTCTCCTGGTACCCTTCCTTGACTTCCTACTTGTTGGGATGCTCTGATCTTGAGCTTGGAAGAAGCAGTCCTTGAATGCTAACCAACTATCTTGGGCCCCCTTACCTTCTAGTACCCTGTCCCATGGGATTTCCCCTACCAATTGCTTGAAAAGGCCAAAGTTGGCCCTCCTGAAGTTCAGGGTTGTGATTCTGCTAGCTATTCTGTTCCTGCCACATGAGATCCTGAACTCTACCATCTCATGGTCACTACAACCAAGGCTGCCCTCAACCTTCACCTCTTCAACCAGACCCTCCTTGTTAGTGAGGATAAAATCCAGCAGCGCTCCTCTCCTAGTTGGCTCATCCACCATTTGCATCAGAAAGTTATCATCAATGCACTGGAGGAACCTCCTGGACTGAGGATGGCTGGCTGAGTAGGCCTCCCAGCAAATATCAGGGTAGTTGAAATCCCCCATGACAACCAGGCCCTGTAATTGAGAGACTGCTCCCAGCTGCCTGTAGAAGGCCTCATCACCCTCCTCATCCTGATCCGGTGGCCTGTAATAGACACCCACAACAGTATCACCCCTGCCAGCCTGCCCCTTAATTCGCACCCACAAACTCTCAACTCGCTCCTGATCCGCCCCTGGACAGAACTCAATACATTCTAGCTGTTCACTCACGTAAAGAGCAACTCCACCACCTCTCCTTAGCGGCCTGTCTTTCCTGAACAGGACATAGCCATCCATGACCACATTCCAGTCATGCGAGGTGTCCCACCAAGTCTCTGTGATTGCCACTAGATCATAGCCCCCTGATCGAACAAGGATTTCTAACTCCTCTTGTTTATTCCCCATGCTGCGTGCATTGGTGTACAGGCATTTCAGGGAGCGAGCTGAGCACGCCGATTTCACCCCAGGGGGATGGGAGGCCTCCTGGTCTACCTCAACACTAGAGCGTTGCCCCAGTGGTGCAAGCCCAGCTACTACCCCATCCCCCTTCGAATCTAGTTTAAAGCTCTCCGAATGAGCCCTGCTAATTCCTGTCCCAGAACCCTTTTGCCCCTACGACATAAGCCTTTCCCATGTATTACGGTCATGCCTGGTGTCTTATAAAACCAGCCATTATCAAAGAACCCAAAGCCCTGCCTGTAGCACCAATCTCGTAGCCAGGCATTTATAGAGAGAATCCTACTATTCCATCCCACGTCATCACCTGAAAATGGAAGGAGGGAGGAGAAAACAACTTGTGCCCCAGACTCTCTCACCAACCGTCCTAGGGCCTTGTAGTCTTTCTTCATCCCCCTCAGACTACGGGATGCAGCTTCTTCCCCACCTGTCTGGAAGATGAGCAGGGGGTAGTAGTCTGTGGCCTTCACCAGGTTGGGGAGTTGCCTGGTGATATCCCTGATTTGGGCTCCAGGCAGGCTGCAGACCTCCCTGTGATGGGGGTCAGCTCTGCATATTGGGCCCTCAGATCCCTTTAGGAAGGAGTCTCCAACCACTAAAACTCTTCTCTTCTTCCTTGTGGAGGAGGTAGCTATACACCTGTCAGGTTTTTCTGACTGTGGTGGGACCTCTGATATAGGTTGCCTCTCCACCACATCCCCATTGGACCGGCTGTATTCCACTAGGGCTTCATATCTATTGCTCAGAGGCACCTGTGGAGGCGAGGTAGGCAAGGAGGGCACTCGCCTTTTGCCACGGCCATAGACTTGCCTCCACTCACTCCTTTCATTTAGGTTATAGTTTTCCACCTGAGAGGGGCAGAGTACAGGGGTCCCTTGATCCTGGGAGCTCTCCGGCAGGTGCTCCCATTTTTGTTGCAGGGAGGGCAGAGCCTGGCTCCACCAGTCTATCTCCATTTCAGCCTCCCTAATGCTCCTAAGCCTTTCTACTTCAGCTTGAAGCCTTTCAACCTGGCTTTGCAGCTGTGCTGCTCGGCCGAGCAGATCATCTACCTGCTCACAGCGCACACAGCCCCCTGTCACCACGGAGACGCTGTGGCATTCCCTGCAGCCTGTGACCTGCACAATTGCCTCCTTCCGTGAGAGCTCTGTCTGGGTTCCCACATCCATTTTGGTCTTCTTCCGCCGGGTGGAGACCATTGTTCTTTCACTGAGCTGGGAAATACCTCCTGGTGACACCCCTGGTTCACAGCTCCTTGGCACCTTCCTCACCTTGTGCACTGGGAGGGAGTCAGCACCCTCCCCAACGAGCTGCAAACGGCTGTGGCCT
Source organism: Nyctibius grandis (assembly GCF_013368605.1). Lineage (NCBI taxonomy): Eukaryota > Metazoa > Chordata > Aves > Nyctibiiformes > Nyctibiidae > Nyctibius > Nyctibius grandis. The sequence continues at coordinate 20,945,950 of NC_090694.1, read as the reverse complement.
CCCCGCCCCGGGACTCACACAATCACTGCTTACTCACAGCCACTGCTTACTCACCCTGTACCCTAGTCCCTGCCCTCCCAGAGGCTCTTTATCACCCAATCAACGGGGGGTGGTGCTATGCCCCCTCCTCTCCTGATTCATTGCCGGGAACTTCCGGGTCCAGACGGGTCTTGGGGCTGCTGCTCGGGGAGGCCCACAGTACGGAAACCGCCCGGTACAGCCCAATCTCGCCCTCGCCCTACACTCACCTCAGTCGCTTCCACCGCTGCCGCTGCTGTCGCTGCTGCCGCTGCTGCTGACTGACATAGTGGCAACTATGTCATAGCTTTCTAGCAGCATGGCGGCTTTCAGCTCCTCCTGTTTGTTGCCCATGCTACATGCATTGGTGTAGAGGCATTTCAGCTGGGCTGGCAGCCGTGTCACCTTTTTTAGAGGAACACCCCTTAATTCCTTTGAGGTATTTCACTGGTGTTACCTCAGGAGCCCCTGGTTCATTTCCGTAAGACTTCAAGTGTGCTCCAGTGTACCCAGCACATCGCAGAGAAACAGGCTGAGGGTTCTCACTAGTACCCCGTCCCTCTAACCTTGGCATGTTGTCCCACAGCTTGTCACGGGAAAGCCTGATATTATCCCCCTCCCTCTTCAAGTCTAGTTTAAAGTTCTGTCAATCAGCCCCACTAGCTTGTTAGGAAAGACCCTCTTCCCCCTTTGAGAAAGGTGAATCCCTGCGGCGGGCAGCAAGGAAGGCACAGACTCTGAGATCGAGGATGCAAGGGCCTGAAGCCGAAAGGCCTAAGGCTTTTTATTGTTATGCCACTACCCTATTTAACTGCTACAATGCAGGAGCCAGACTAGGCAGTTCAAGATAACATCAACATTCACATGCTAAGCACTCATCCCCCATTCTGGGAAGAGCCACAGTGTCCTGGGCTCAAAACATCAACAACCATTCCCTGTTTTCAGCTCTGTGTTCAGAACTGACCTTCAACACATGTTTACTTCTTTCATGCCTCAAAAAGCCCTGTGAACTGGTCTCGGCTCCTTTATCTTAGAAGCAAGCAAAAACTATTCTCAGTGCAGTGTTCCCAAGCAAATCTTATGCTCCCCAAGTAAAGCACAGCTCTTTGCAGGCCGAGGGTCTTCCACATTTCCCCCTTTTTTGTTTATTCGATGACAAGGGTGGTCATGCTGTGGGCTTCGGCTTTTCAGAGTCCTCTGATTGCAGACCAGGTAAAGTGAAGGACTCGCAAATCGAGGGATCTCTGAAGCAGCACTCGGGGCAAAGGCACACAAGCAGGGACGCAGGCACCGCGGAGTTCAGTTCCTGCTAGAGAGAGAGTGAGAGAGATTCCGGGCCTGCTGCCTTCGCCTGTATATTAGGGATTTCTTGCCGGCAGCAGTTTTCCACTGTGCTTTGTTCTTTCTCACAGCAGGGCAGGAATCTCAGGCATAAACAATTAGGTGCCCTTGAGTCTTATCACAGACCTATGTTATCTGAATGCAGATGCTCTACTTGTCCAGCACACAAGACTAAATAACAGTTAGTAGTATGATATATGTGTTTTTCGACACGCCAGGTGCAAGTCACTTGAGCGTGTTTACAATCCTCCTCGCCAATCTTCCGTTATATTCCCATATTCTACCCCCTCGCTCAAGAGACTGCTTCTCCTGTGGAGTGCAAAGCTGGACGTGTACATTTGGCTTGCGGGGTGTAGAGCAGAATAATATACAGAGGCACGCAATAAATACATATAGAAAAAGGAATAAACATAGATATCTATACAATAATGCTGTAGCATCACTAATTACAAGGAAGGGCCAAAGATAAACCAGACCGTGAACAACATTCCTGTAGTGTCCAAATTGACTTGATTCATATGCTCTGGAAGAGATAACTGCTGTGAGAACCAAAACAGTATCTTCTCCTCAGAGCCACCTGCATGTGTCAACAGAAAGGCCTTAACCACGCTTGCGTGGAAGCGAAGTCACACAGCAGACAGCACAACTACGGGGGGACCACGACCACCAGAGACCACCCAAGACCCCTCGCAGCATGCTACTTGCGTGCTCATCCAGTCATTTCAGCATTCCCCAAGTAATGCCTGGTGTCGGGTTGACTGTTCTACGTCGCTTGCGTGGTCCCTGTACTTTCAGCGTCTGCTGGTACCGAGTTCTGGTTGTGGTTTCTCCAGCTCATGGTATGGCTTCACGCATCTCGCAGGTAGCCAACGAGGACCTGCTGGGAGTAAAACACAAGCATATCCCCTCTCCCATGTCAACAATTCTACTGGTCCATGCCAATCAGTTGGGCCTGGCAGATCTTTATACCAAACCTTAGGATTTTGTGTAAAGGGTACTTTACCCTGAAAATGTCGTTCCACTGCCGTGGTATCTAATCGAGAAGATGACCGATTTAGAAAATTTAAAGTGAACACAGCCATATCTAATTGTTCTTGAGGAGCTGTGGCTACACTCCCCCTTTTTTGTTTTTGCAACATGTGTTTCAAGTATTGATGTGTCCGTTCAATTATGGCTTGTCCGGTGGGGGTGTGCGGGATACCTGTAACGTGAGACACACCCCACTGTTGTAGGAATAAGGCCGCTGCTTGAGATGCATAGGCGGGTCCATTGTCTGGTTTTATTTGTTTGGGGAGGCCCATAAGTGCAAAGCACCTTGTCCAATGTTTCTTAACATCCTGAGTCCGTTCCCCTGTAGCTGCAGAAGCAACAACATAACCAGAAAAGGTATCCACAGTAACGTGAACATACTTTTGCCTGCCAAAAGGTGGATAATGTGTAACATCTCTTTGCCAAATTTCATTAGCCTTCAGTCCCCTGACATTTACACCATCATGATAAGCTGCAGTATTATATAATTGGCAGTATTATATATTGGCAGTATTATATAATTGGGTAACTTGGGAGGTCTATAGGGACATGGCCAGGTCGTGTAGGGAGAAGATTAGAAGGGCCAAAGCTCAATTAGAGCTCGATTTGGCTGCTACAGTCAAAGATAACAAAAAAAGCTTTTACAAATACATCAACAGCAAAAGGAGGGTCAAGGAGAGCCTCCACCGCTTGCTGAATGAGGAGGATAGTGTAGTGTCAGGGGATGAGGAAAAGGCAGAGGTGCTCAATGCCTTCTTTGCCTCGGTCTTTAATGTCAAGACAGGTTGTCCTCAGGAGACTCGGCCCCCAGAGCCTGAAGTTAGGGACGGGGGGCTGTGTGAACCTCCCGTAATCCAGGAGGAGATGGTTAGAGACCTGCTGTGCCAGTTGGACACCCACAAGGCTATGGGCCCGGATGGGATTCACCCCAGAGTAATGAAGGAACTGGCAAATGAACTTGCCAAACCACTCTCGATTATCTACCGTCAGTCCTGGTTAACTGGAGAAGTTCCAGCTGACTGGAAATTAGCAAATGTAACACCCATCTACAAGAAGGGCTGGAAGGATGATCCAGGGAACTATAGGCCTGTCAGCCTGACCTCGGTGCCAGGCAAGGTGATGGAACAGATCATCCTGAGTGCCATTACACGGCACATGCAGGACAATCGGGGCATCGGGGCCAGCCAACATGGATTCATGAAAGGCAGGTCCTGCTCGACCAACCTGGTCTCCTTCTATGATAAAGTGACCCACTTAGTAGATGAGGGCAGGGCTGTGGATGTAGTCTATCTAGACTTCAGTAAGGCATTCGACACTGTCTCCCACAGCATCCTCCTGGACAAAATGGCTGTCTGGGGCTTGGATGGGTGGACTCTTCAATGGGTTAAAAACTGGCTGGATGGCCGAGCCCAGAGAGTGGTGGTGAATGGGGCAAAGTCCAACTGGCGGCCGGTCACTAGCGGCGTTCCCCAGGGCTCAGTTCTGGGGCCGGTGCTGTTCAATATCTTTATAGATGATCTAGACGTAGGGATTGAGTGCACCCTCAGCAAATTTGCAGATGACACCAAGCTGGGTGGGAGTGTCGTTCTGCTGGAGGGTAGGAAGGCCCTACAGAGGGATCTGGACAGGTTAGATAGATGGGCCGAGACCAACGGCATGAGGTTCAACAAGAACAAGTGCCGGGTCTTACACTTCGGCCACAACAACCCCATGCAGCGCTACAGGCTGGGGGAAGAGTGGTTAGAAAGCACCCCGGCGGAAAGAGACCTGGGGGTGCTGATCGACAGCAGGCTAAACATGAGCCAGCAGTGTGCCCAGGTGGCCAAGAAGGCCAATGGCATCCTGGCCTCTATTAGGAATAGTGTAGCCAGCCGGTCTAGGGAAGTGATCATCCCTCTGTACTCGGCACTGGTGAGGCCGCATCTTGAGTACTGTGTTCAGTTCTGGGCCCCGCACTTCAAGAAAGATGTTGAGGTGTTGGAGCGAGTCCAGAGGAGGGTGACTAAGCTGGTGAAGGGTCTGGAGGGTCTGACCTACGAGGAACGGCTGAGGGAGCTGGGGTTGTTTAGCCTGGAGAAGAGGAGGCTCCGAGGTGACCTTATTGCAGTCTACAACTACCTGAAGGGAGGTTGTAGTGAAGTGGGAGTTGGCCTCTTCTCCTGGGCAACTAGCGATAGGACAAGAGGACACAGCCTCAAGCTTTGCCAGGGGAGGTTCAGGTTGGACATCAGGAAGAATTTCTTTTCAGAAAGGGACATTAGACATTGGAATGGGCTGCCCAGGGAGGTGGTGGAGTCACCATCTCTGGATGTGTTTAAGAAAAGACTGGACATGGCACTTAGTGCCATGGTCTAGTTGACAGGGTGGTGTCAGGGCAACGGTTAGACTCGATGATCCCTGAGGTCTCTTCCAACCTGGTTGATTCTGTGATTCTGTGTAATTGACAATCGTTACATGCCCGAATAATATCACGAGCCTGCGTTTTTGTCAGAGCAAATTCTTTCTGTAAACTGCGAGCATTTTGATGGAAAAAGGAGTGAGATAATTGTGCATGTTGAAATCGTTGAGTAAGGGAGGATGATGTTATGGGCAAAACAGTGTACTTATCAGCTACTGCATTCCCTTCTACCAGAGGTCCTGTCAAGCGAGTGTGAGACCGAATATGAACAATAAAGCAAGGATGCTGTCGTTGCTGAAGCAGAGTTGCAATAGCAAGGAAAAGTTTATACAGCTCTTGATTGCTAATTTCTTTCATAAATGCAGCTTCTAAGCGGTTAATAGCGCCAACAGCATATAGGGAATCTGATACAATATTAATAGGTTCACTTGCAAACAATGTCAAAGCTAAATGTATTGCAGACAATTCAACAATCTGAGTGGATGCTCCCACAGTAATTGATGTGTGTTGCCATTGTGCCTTTTCTCTCCAGGCCACTACGGCCTTCTTTGTTTTACCTGAGCCGTCTGTAAAAACCGTTTTTGCATTTGGTATAGTGTGAGGCACCATCACTCTCTGTGGTTGTAAACAGAGGGAAGGTAAGGCTTGCAAGATTTTATTCTGTGGCAAAGTAAAATGGATATCATTCAAATAATCAGCCAGAGCAGCCTGAAATTCAAGGCTGTCCCTCATCAGAGTAATGTGCGTTTCCTTATGAAAGGGTAGGTAAATAATGTCAGGGTCTCGACCTGTCAGCTGCTGTATCCTGAACCGTCCTTTCTGAATCACCATAATGACCATCTCCAAAGGAGTCGTAATTGTTTTTGTAAAGGTGTGTGATAAGAAAATCCATTCCAGGGTAACTAATTGCTGTGATTCTGTCAATTGAGCAAATAGCCCATAAGGCTGGAATTTTGTGTGAATCACAAAAAATAGAAGAGGCAAATGTAAGATTATACGGCCTGCTTGGGAAGTTGTAAGTTTTTGAATTACCAATGCCAATTCCTGTTTTGCTTTGTCAGAAAGGATTCGAGGAGAAGTTAAATCTGAATCCCCCTTCAAGGTGTTAAACAGGTTACTTAACTCTTCAGTAGAAATACCCAGCACAGGACGAATCCAATTAATTGTCCCTAGTAGTTGCTGCAAATCATTTAATGTAGAGATATTGTTTACCAAATGAAGTTTTTGTGGTCCTAAGGTTCTGGTAAACAGTACCCGTCCCAAATACTTCCAGGGTGGTTCTGTTTGTATTTTTTCTGGGGAAATATGAAGCCCAAATTGTTGTAAAGAGTCTTTTAGATGATTTACAGTTTTCATCAGTTCTGTCTGTGTCAAAGCTGCAATGAGAATGTCATCCATATAATGGTAAATAAGAGACTGTTTAAAAATACTTCGAGTGGGCTCTATTGCAGCAGAGACCACTAACTGACAAATTGTGGGACTGTTCATCATGCCCTGTGGGAGAACCTTCCTTTCTGCTCATCTTTTTTCTTTACTGTCAGCTTTGGGCAGTTCTTTCTAATATGCCCCATTTGATTATACTCAAAATATTTCATTTCTGCTCGTCCCACAACGAGTTGCTGAGCCAAGGCACTTGCAAGTAAAGTAGCTTTATGCTCTTCAGAACCCACGTTCTGACAGGCTTTAATAAATTCTGCTATACGTTTGTAAGAGTTTTTTAGAGGGCCCAAAATTTTTTGACAATCTGCATTTGCATTTTCATAAGCCAATTGTAATAACAGCGTTTCTACTGTATTTTCATCATCAATCTGCCTGCTCAATGCTGTTTGTAAACGATCAATAAATGTAACATAGGGTTCTTGAGCTCCTTGCCTGACTGCTGCAAAAGAGGGCTGGCATTTCCCTGCCTCCGGAACGCGTTTCAGGCACTTTAAAGCCAATGCAGAGATCTGTTGTAAACGCTGCCGAGGTAGCCGTGCCTGTACCTCTGGTGTCGCATACTGATTAACTCCCAAATATTCTTGCCTATTTTCCAAAGTGTCTGCAGAAGCAGCCTCCTGGTACTCTGCCAGCCACACTGAATACTGTGCAGGTGTTAAAATCATCCGTAAAAGTGACTTCCAATCATGTGGAGTCATAGTATAGGATTCCCCAATGACTGTTACTAAATCTGAAGTATAGTTACTGTGCAAACCATAGTCTCTCACTGCAGCCCATACTTCCTTAATCATTTCATAACTAAGGTAGCGATACTCAGGAGAATGATTTGGGCGATAGATTACCGGCATCGCCATCAGCATGGCAAAATCTCCTTTACGAGCAGCTTCCTCTCTACATTTTTCTGCCAGCGTTTTGCATTTCGTTACACGAGACTCTGGTGCCTTTTCAGAAAAGCCAATAGGTGGCTCGGCAGACGCAGGATACGGAGGAGCTGTTGGTGTTAACTGTGCTCTGGCCGTAGCCGCTGCCGCTGCTGCTGCCGGCTGCGAGACCCCCCACACCGAAGGGACGGCCGCAGCCGTTTCTTTTACCGATGTTAATGGTGGGTATAAATTGGACTGTATGTCTGGATCTGTGAAATCAAGATCGTAAGGATCGTCTGATTCTCCGGAGACTGTTTCATATACAGGCTCCTGTTGCTCCTTCACATCCACTAAGGTGTTAATCACAGAATCACAGAATGTTAGGGATTGGAAGGGACCTCGAAAGATCATCTAGTCCAATCCCCCTGCCGGGGCAGGATTGCCTAGACCATATCACACAGGAACGCGTCCAGGCGGGTTTTGAATGTCTCCAGAGAAGGAGACTCCACAACCTCTCTGGGCAGCCTGTTCCAGTGTTCAGTCACCCTTACAGTAAAGAAGTTTTTCCTCAAATTTAAGTGGAACCTCCTGTGTTCCAGCTTGCACCCATTGCCCCTTGTCCTGTCAAGGGATGTCACTGAGAAGAGCCTGCCTCCATCCTCTTGACACTTGCCCTTTACATATTTATAAACATTAATGAGGTCACCCCTCAGTCTCCTCTTCTCTAAGCTAAAGAGACCCAGCTCCCTCAGCCTCTCCTCATAAGGGAGATGTTCCACCCCCTTAATCATCTTCGTGGCTCTGCGCTGGACTCTCTCTAGCAGTTCCCTGTCCTTCTTGAACTGAGGGGCCCAGAAGTGGACACAATATTCCAGATGTGGCCTCACCAGGGCAGAGTAGAGGGGGAGGAGAACCTCTCTCGACCTGCTAACCACACCCCTTCTAATACACCCCAGGATGCCATTGGCCTTCTTGGCCACAAGGGCACACTGCTGGCTCATGGTCATCCTGTTGTCCACTAGGACCCCCAGGTCCCTTTCCCCTACGCTGGTCTCCAACAGCTCTGTCCCCAACTTGTACTGGTACATGGGGTTGTTCTTGCCCAGATGCAGGACTCTACACTTGCCCTTGTTATATTTCATTAAATTTCTCCCCGCCCAACTCTCCAGCCTGTCCAGGTCTCTCTGAATGGCTGCGCAGCCTTCCGGCACATCAGCCACTCCTCCCAGTTTTGTGTCATCAGCAAACTTGCTGACAGCGCACTCTAATCCCTCATCCAAGTCATTAATGAATATATTGAATAGAACTGGTCCCAGAACCGACCCTTGAGGGACTCCGCTAGACACAGACCTCCAACTGGACTCTGTCCTGCTGACCACTACTCTCTGGCTTCTTTCCTTCAGCCAGTTTACAATCCACCTCACTACCCGATCATCCAGACCACACTTCCTCAGTTTAGCTGCGAGGATGCTGTGGGAGACTGTGTCAAACGCTTTACTGAAATCGAGATAGACCACATCCACAGCTTTACCATCATCTATCCACCGGGTAACATCCTCATAAAAGGCTATCAAGTTGGTTGAGCAAGACTTCCCCTTGGTGAAGCCATGCTGAGTGCCCCTAATGATCCCCCTATCCTTGATGTGCCTAGAGACAGCACCAAGAACAAGTTGCTCCATCACCTTTCCAGGGATGGAGGTGAGGCTGACTGGTCTATAGTTACCCGGGTCCTCCTTCCTGCCCTTTTTGAAGACTGGAGTGACATTCGCTTTCCTCCAGTCCTCAGGCACCTCTCCCGTTGCCCACGACTTAGCAAAGATGATGGAGAGTGGCCTAGCAATGACTTCCGCCAGCTCCCTCAGCACCCGCGGGTGCATCCCATCAGGGCCCATGGATTTATGGACATCCAGGTTGCTTAATTGGTCCCTGACCCAGCCCTCATCAACCAAGACAGATTCCTCCTCTATCCTGACTTCTTCTGAGGCCGCAGGGGTCCAGGGCTCCTCAGGACAGCCTCCAACAGTATAGACAGAGGCAAAGAAGGCATTCAGTAACTCCGCCTTCTTTTTATCCTCTGTCTCCAGGACCCCCACCTCATTCATCAGTGGGCCTACATTGCCTCTAGTGTTGGCTTTACCTGCAATGTATTTGAAGAAGCCCTTTCTGTTGTCCTTGACCTCTCTTGCAAGGTTTAATTCCAAGGAGGCCTTAGCTTTCCTAGTTTCCTCCCTACATCCTCTGACAACAGACTTATATTCCTCCCAAGTGGCCAGCCCCTCCTTCCACGATCTGTACACCCTCTTCTTCCACTTGAGTTTGCCCAGCAGTTCCCTGTTCAACCATGCAGGTCTCCTGGTACCCTTCCTTGACTTCCTACCTGTTGGGATGCTCTGATCTTGAGCTTGGAAGAAGCAGTCCTTGAATGCTAACCAACTATCTTGGGCCCCCTTACCTTCTAGTACCCTGTCCCATGGGATTTCCCCTAGCAATTGCTTGAAAAGGCCAAAGTTGGCCCTCCTGAAGTTCAGGGTTGTGATTCTGCTAGCTATTCTGTTCCTGCCACATGAGATCCTGAACTCTACCATCTCATGGTCGCTACAACCAAGGCTGCCCTCAACCTTCACCTCTTCAACCAGACCCTCCTTGTTAGTGAGGATCAGATCCAGCAGCGCTCCTCTCCTAGTCGGCTCATCCACCATTTGCATCAGAAAGTTATCATCAATGCACTGGAGGAACCTCCTGGACTGGGGATGGCTGGCTGAGCAGGCCTCCCAGCAAATATCAGGGTAGTTGAAATCCCCCATGACAACCAGGCCCTGTAATTGAGAGACTGCTCCCAGCTGCCTGTAGAAGGCCTCATCACCCTCCTCATCCTGATCCAGTGGCCTGTAATAGACACCCACAACAGTATCACCCCTGCCAGCCTGCCCCTTAATTCGCACCCACAAACTCTCAACTCGCTCCTGATCTGCCTCTGGACAGAACTCAATACATTCTAGCTGCTCACTCACATAAAGAGCAACTCCACCACCTCTCCTTAGCGGCCTGTCTTTCCTGAACAGGACATAGCCATCCATGACCACATTCCAGTCATGTGAGGCGTCCCACCAAGTCTCTGTAATTGCCACTAGATCATAGCCCCCCGACCGAACACGGATTTCTAACTCCTCCTGCTTATTCCCCATGCTGCGTGCATTGGTGTACAGGCATTTCAGGGAGCGAGCTGGGCACACCGATTTCATCCCAGATTCACCCCCTGATTTCACCCCAGGGGGATGGGGGGCCTCCTGGTCTACCTCAACACTAGAGCATTGCCCCAGTGGTGCAAGCCCAAATAGGAGGCCTAATAGGAGTGGATGCCAGAGATTGCAAATACTCCTCTGCAGGCTGGAGTGCAGAGAGTGCTGTAAAAACAACCCTCCACGTTCCTTCTAAATCCTTTAGAATATCAGACTGCAACGTGTTCCGTTTTTGTATTTCTACTCCCACTTTCGCCCAAATCTTTGCATCGTAAGTCCCTGATACAGGGAACCAGGTACAGTTGTCTTTGATCCACACTAATAACTGCACCAATTTCGCTAATTGGACCTTATAGCCCTGTTCGCGTAATAAACGCTGTAATGCCTCAGTGTAGAGCTTATGCTCTTGGGAACTAGCCTGTCCCATGTTTATTGCGATCGCGGAACTCACTGATCCTGGGGACTCTCCGGTTCTGGGGACTCGCTCTCCGGTCCTGAGGATTCTCCGATCCTGGGGACTCTCCAGTCCTGGGGACTTACTCTCCGGTCCTGGGGACTCTCCGATCCTGGGGACTCTCCGGTCCTGGGGACTCTCCGGTCCTGGCGTGCGCTAGCCCCTGACAATCCTTCGATCAGAGTCGCCGCCGCTTCTTCATTAATCTTCAACCTTGTTCAGGTGCCATTTGTGGCGGGCGGCAAGGAAGGCACAGACTCTGAGATTGAGGATGCAAGGGCCTGAAGCCGAAAGGCCTAAGGCTTTTTATTGTTATGCCACTACCCTATTTAACTGCTACAATGCAGGAGCCAGACTAGGCAGTTCAAGATAACATCAACATTCACACGCTAAGCACTCATCCCCCATTCTGGGAAGAGCCCACAGTGTCCTGGGCTCAAAACATCAACAACCATTCCCTGTTTTCAGCTCTGTGTTCAGAACTGACCTTCAACACATGTTTACTTCTTTCATGCCTCAAAAAGCCCTGTGAACTGGTCTCGGCTCCTTTATCTTAGAAGCAAGCAAAAACTATTCTCAGTGCAGTGTTCCCAAGCAAATCTTCTGCTCCCCAAGTAAAGCACAGCTGTTTGCAGGCTGAGGGTCTTCCACAAATCCCATCTGATGTCATCAGTCTTGGTGCCATGTAGACCATCCCATTATCAAAAAAACCCAAAATTCTGGTGGTGACACCAACCATGGAGCCATGTATCAATAGACTGGGTCCATCTGTTTCTTCCAATATTGCTGCCTGTAACTGAAAGGATAGAGGAAAATATTACCTGTGCTCCGGATTCCCTTACCAACCATCCCAAGACCCTGAAGTCCCTTTTGATCGCCCTTGGACTTCATGTTTGGGATGGATGCACTCCTCCTGTTTGAACTAACTGAACTTTGGTCCAGGCAGATGCTCAGCAAGTAGGCCTAATCAAAGTTAATCCTATTGTGTGAGGCTGCGGAGTAACTACCGGGGGGCAACTTACTGAAACTAATAATTGGAGACACACTTATTGAGAGTAAAGTTATATCCAGATCTTATAGAACTAAGAAAGCATCTAGGGTGGGGTGTGGTTGGCATGTACCGTAACAGTTCCCCAGGCAACCTGGCCTGTGTTCTTAGATGTTCGTGCACCAAGGGAGCTTGACGTGCTAACTCTGAGAGAACGGAGGGTGGAACAGTGTGGAGATAACCATGGCCAGGCTCTGTGCTAACGAGGCAGGTACGGGAACTCCATGGTACCTTGTAGCCAATAAATCACATAGCTATTGTCAAACAAGAAATTATACCCCATTCCACCCAGAACACTGGTCACTGAGCCAGTGATTGTGGTGAAATCGTGTCCTGTGGATGAACTTTGCTCATTATAATCTCATTATAATACCAAAACACACCTCTATCCCAAAAGCTACCCACCTCCCTCTGCCCCGAGCATGCTCTCTGAATTTTTCTTAGCCTATACCTTTAAATCGAAGCGAGAGAATTTTACACCAGTCAAAAATAAAGGTATGTATGACTAGAGTCACTCAAGCTCCACTTAAACATAGAAAATAGTATAAAATACCTTTAAGAAAGAGGCAAGGTGGGGAAGATACCATCACTGAGAAGTCAGGGAGACATCACTATGGACTTCTGGGATCAGTCGACAGGCTGAACCTCTCTTCCCCACCCATAGGGACGCCTTTGGGTAAGATTCATACACTTGGTTATACCAGGTGCTTCCCCGGGAAACTTAGAAATCAAGCTTTTATTTGTAATCGTATTAGTAGCGCTATATAGTCATCTTGCAACGTATATATGTTCATAGGTACCTAAGCGTGCTTTGCAAACAGTGTATTCATCACTGGCAATCTAAAAGAATCTGTATCTGTTGCTCAAATAAATTACCTTAATTGTGGAACTGGTCGCAAGGCTTTTATTTTGGTGGACAGTCCCAGATTTATGGCATAATCTGGAACCGTGTTAGTTCATCGACCTTGACTGGGCCCTGCACTATTAGTGCATCTGTGGCAGATGCACCCGCCCTGACAAGGACCTGGCAAAAGCCCGCGAAAAACTGCGCCACAGCTCTTGTTGCCCCCCACGTGGTGGCAGACAACACCTACGCACTTCGGCTGAAAGGGGGAGTCTACATGACCATATTTGACCACAGATCAGATTCGACGAGGGTATAAATGGAGCCCCACCAGGGGGCCATTTTGAGTCAGTCCTCCTCGGAGCAGCGGGCCTGCAGTCGGGGACTCTCCTCTTAGGTTGGGACGCCACCTAAGGAAACTCCTCAAGGCTGAGAGCCCTCCCTTTATTAGGTGAGTGATTGTGCATTTTGGATTATCGGCCGTAAAACCTTAAGAATTCTTAAGTCAGTCGTGTAGTATTAATTCCCAACCGACATTCTGAACCTGTGGATTTTTAATGTCTGCTGGAGTCTCAAGCAGTTTTGGCTAGAGTAAAACTTAGTTTGATTTTGTTATCATTTTGTAAAATAAATCCTGTTTTGAGTTTGTTATTCAGTTTGGCTTGGTTTTGTGAGGTTCCGTGACAGCATCCAGACCTGTGTTAGTTCAACATATTAGCTGTTGAATGCAGCCCGACTGATAGTGCCAACTTTGGCCTATCTCAGCCAAAATCCAAGGTGTCAAATTGGGCATCACTCAGAGACTAAGCTCAGCCACCCGCAACCCCTCTAATATCTGAGGACAAGCTGGAACACAAGGGGGTTTAGCTTCTGCCAAATTAGCCCTCCCAAATGTAACAGAGGCTACCAGCAAGAACTCAGTACCAAACCCCAAAAAAACAGTTTGGCTGGAGAGTGGGCTGATAAGCAGCCGAAACTGCATTAACACAGCAGAAAATCTGACTACAAACCAACCACTTTATGCTATAAATATCTGCAGCCATCAGGGCCCGTTGAGCTCTCCCTCCATAGCAGCTGGCTGCGTGGCGATGTCCCCTTGAGTAGGGATGCCTCTCAAGGTTACCCCTTGAGGCTGAGAGATCCCTTACTTGACACCAGACATCTGACCTACGAGGAACGGCTGAGGGAGCTGGGGTTGTTTAGCCTGGAGAAGAGGAGGCTCAGAGGTGACCTTATTGCTGTCTACAACTACCTGAAGGGAGGTTGTAGCGGAGTGGGAGTCGGCCTCTTCTCCCGGGCAACTAGCGATAGGACAAGAGGACATAGCCTCAAGCTTCGCCAGGGGAGGTTCAGGTTGGACATTAGGAAGAATTTCTTTTCAGAAAGGGTTATTAGACATTGGAATGGGCTGCCCAGGGAGGTAGTGGAGTCACCATCTCTGGATGTGTTTAAGAAAAGACTGGATATGGCACTTAGTGCCATGGTCTAGTTGACATGGTGGTGTCAGGGCAACGGTTGGACTCGATGATCCCAGAGGTCTCTTCCAACCTGGTTGATTCTGATTCTGTGAACTTCTGTGAACATCAATGGGTTAGTAAGTGACATTTTTTGCATGCATGTAACATTTAAGATACGTATAGTGAGCTTACGCGATAATCTTTGTATCCCATACTGACTTTAAGTGTGGTAAATAGTATTGACCGCCAATCCATCTGTTCTTATTAAATATTTTACATACCTAAATTTACTGATTAGAACTCAATAAGCTAACTACTAGCTCAAATCTGTCTGAGTGATCTGACTCTTCTCCTGCGACAGTGTTGCAGCTTCATCGCCACCCACATGGAAGAGCAGTAATGGGTAATAGTCCGAGGGCTGTACCAGACTAGGAAGTTTTCTAGTGATGTCCTTAACCGGGGCCCCAGGGGGGCAGCAGACTTCCCTAAGAGGAGGGTCTGTCTGACATATCGGACCCTCTGTTCCCCTCAGTAGGGAGTCACCTATATCTATAACCCGTCTTTTCTTCCTCGTGGAGGTGGCCGTGATACAGGGGGTAGGCCTTTCTGACCTTGGCGACACCTCTGGTGTAGATGGACCATCATCCACACCATCCATTGACTGGCCTTCCACATCCAGAGCCTCATACCTGTTGTATAGAGGCACCTGGGAAAGTGAGGTAGATAGGGAGGGCTTCACCTGCTGCCCCGAGTGTAGACTTGCCTCCATTCACTCCTTTCCTTTAAGCTACTGCCTTCTGCCTGGTGGGGGGGATCCCCTTGATCTTGTGTTTTTTCTGATGTCTGTTCCTGTTTCTGTCTCAGGGAGGGCAGAGCATGGTTCTACCAGTCTATCTCTTTCTCAGACTCCCTGATGCTCCTTAACCTGTCCACTTCCTCTCATAGCTCTGCCACCAGGCTGAGCAGATCATCTACTCAGTCACACCTCACACAGGTGTTCTCACTACTGCCATCAGGTACTAGTGAAAGGCTCTGGCACACCCTGCAGCCTGAGACCTGGGTGGCTGCATGTTTTTGTGGGAGCTCTGTCTGGGTAGCCACATCAGTTCTGGTGAGTGCAGAGGACATCACTTTCTGCCAAGTGGATACCACATAAGTTCCTTCTGGGAAGGTGATGACCACCGATTGAACTGACCTTTTGAGCTGGTAGGGTGATGACACCCTTCTGCACAAACTGTCGTGCCACGCCCTGGTCACTAGCGCTCACTAGGCTTCTTTTTATAGGTGTGAGGGGGTGGTTGCGGTTGCTCTGGCAATGCCCAGGCCTCATCAGCATCTCTCGTGAGAGCTGGTGGGTCCCTCTGCTGCTCTAGTGTTTCCCTGCCTCAGGAAACCCCTCTGTACGACAAGATATGGACTGGGCCGGCACCGGAACAGCTTGCTTGCTCACTGGTGGGAACTTTTATCAAGGTACAATTTAAACCTCTTCCTAGTCTTTTCAGATTTGATGTAGCAAGGCCTAAAGTATGTATCATGTTTTCACCCTTTACTAAAAAAATAAAAGTGCTTATAGCAAGCATCTGGAGGGGAAGAACTTGAAACGTTGTTCTACCTCCAGACTATTTGAGAACTTATTCTATTAAGATAAACACTTTTTATTTAAGGAAACTTTTGCACACTTTTAAATAATGGATAAAATGTATTGGGTTTTTTGTCTGAAGCTCTTTATTTTGTTCCAATGTGACTAACATCTACTTTCAAATGAAAATTCAATTAATTTTTGTTGCATATGCAACTACATGTAGTTGGCATATGCGTTTTAGTTATATTCTCAACAGCATACTTAAATGAAGAATAACAGGGTGGTAGGTTTAATTCCTCCTTGGAATTAAACCTTGCAAGAGAGGTCAAGGACAACAGAAAGGGCTTCTTCAAATACATTGCGGGTAAAACCAACACTAGAGGCAATGTAGGCCCACTGATGAATGAGGTGGGGGCCCTGGAGACAGAGGATAAAAAGAAGGCGGAGTTACTGAATGCCTTCTTTGCCTCTGTCTATACTGCTGGAGGCTGTCCTGAGGAGCCCCAGACCCCTGAGGCCCCAGAAGAAGTCAGGATAGAGGAGGAATCTGTCTTGGTAGATGAGGGCTGGGTCAGGGACCAATTAAACAATCTGGACGTCCATAAATCCATGGGCCCTGATGGGATGCACCCGCGGGTGCTGAGGGAGCTGGCGGAAGTCATTGCTAGGCCACTCTCCATCATCTTTGCTAAGTCGTGGGCAACGGGAGAGGTGCCTGAGGACTGGAGGAAAGCGAATGTCACTCCAGTCTTCAAAAAGGGCAAGAAGGAGGACCCGGGTAACTATAGACCGGTCAGCCTCACCTCCATCCCCGGAAAGGTGATGGAACAACTTGTCCTTGGTGCTGTCTCTAGGCACATCAAGGATAGGGGGATCATTAGGGGCAGTCAACATGGCTTCACCAAGGGGAAGTCATGCTTAACCAACTTGATAGCCTTTTATGAGGACATAACCCGGTGGATAGATGATGGTAAAGCTGTGGATGTGGTCTATCTCGATTTCAGTAAAGCGTTTGACACGGTCTCCCACAGCATCCTCGCAGCTAAACTGAGGAAGTGTGGTCTGGATGATCGGGTAGTGAGGTGGATTGTGAACTGGCTGAAGGAAAGAAGCCAGAGAGTGGTGGTCAATGGGACAGAGTCCAGTTGGAGGTCTGTGTCTAGCGGAGTCCCTCAAGGGTCAGTACTGGGACCAGTTCTATTCAATATATTCATTAATGACTTGGATGAGGGATTAGAGTGCACTGTCAGCAAGTTCGCTGATGACACAAAACTGGGAGGAGTGGCTGATGTGCCGGAAGGCTGCGCAGCCATTCAGAGGGACCTAGACAGGCTGGAGAGTTGGGCGGGGAGAAACTTAATGAAATATAACAAGGGCAAGTGTAGAGTCCTGCATCTGGGCAAGAACAACCCCATGTACCAGTACAAGTTGGGGACAGACCTGTTGGAGAGCAGCGTAGGGGAAAGGGACCTGGGGGTCCTAGTGGACAGCAGGATGACCATGAGCCAGCAGTGTGCCCTTGTGGCCAAGAAGGCCAATGGCATCCTGGGGTGTATTAGAAGGGGTGTGGTTAGCAGGTCAAGAGAGGTTCTCCTCCCCCTCTACTCTGCCCTGGTGAGGCCGCATCTGGAATATTGTGTCCAGTTCTGGGCCCCTCAGTTCAAGAAGGACAGGGAACTGCTAGAGAGAGTCCAGCGCAGAGCCACGAAGATGATTAAGGGAGTAGAACATCTCCCTTATGAGGAGAGGCTGAGGGAGCTGGGTCTCTTTAGCTTAGAGGAGACTGAGGGGTGACCTCATTAATGTTTATAAATATGTAAAGGGCAAGTGTCAAGAGGATGGAGCCAGGCTCTTCTCAGTGACATCCCTTGACAGGACAAGGGGCAATGGGTGCAAGCTGGAGCACAGGAGGTTCCACTTAAATTTGAGGAAAAACTTCTTTACAGTGAGGGTGACCGAACACTGGAACAGGCTGCCCAGAGAGGCTGTGGAGTCTCCTTCTCTGGAGACACTCAAAACCCGCCTGGACGCGTTCCTGTGTGATATGGTCTAGGTAATCCTGCTCCGGCAGGGGGATTGGACTAGATGATCTTTCGAGGTCCCTTCCAATCCCTAACATTCTGTGATTCTGTGATTCTGTAGCCTTCACACCCAGGGTGCAACTTGGACCAGGTGAGTTAATGAGTCCATCAAATTATTAAGTATTCTCATTTTCCAAGCTAATGTTGCAGGACTTGATGCATACCTGTCAGGATCTAAGAATTTGTGATCTTAGTTTCCTAGTTCCAAAGCCTGGGGATTTACCAGCCTGTTCTTCACTCTCCTGTGATGCTCTGCAGCCATCAGGTTGCACACGAGAGGGCAGTTAGGTGTAAGACTTCAGACTAAGATACAGATTATCATGTTTTTAATACAAACAGTAAGGTTCAGTACAAAATGATGCTAGCTATATATAGATAGACAAGGCAATATTTAATTTCTTCCATTACCTGATCAAACTATTGCTATTTTGTTATAGAGGAGACTACGAAAATTGACGTTTTACATAATTTTTCAGTTGTGAAATATTTTCAATAATTAGAAAAGCTTTAAACATGTTCAGTAAGACACTAACAAATATTAATTTGAGACATGAACAAGAAATAGGTAAATAATTACTAAATGTGTTAAGTATTAAATGTTCATTTTTGAGTATGTATACAACATTATGCCATGACAGAAAATTCTGCAGCCAATCACACATGGTTTTAGACATGACATTTTTGTATATTTTCACTACATAAATCAAACACTGAAGAAGAAAGACTTGTCCTAATCCTAGCACTAATTAAACAACAGAAAAGCCCTCTTCAGAAAGGAACACTATAATCTTATCAAGCCTTTATAAAAACCTGAATCCCTGTCCTGGTTTCAGCTGGGATAGAGCTAAATTTCTTCTTAGTAGCTAGAATAGCACTTTTTTTTGTATTTAGTATGGGATTTGTTATGACAAGAATGTTGATAATACACTGATGTTTTTAGTTGTTGCTAAGAAATCAAGGACTTCTCAACTTCCCATGCTTTGCTAGTGTGCAAGTACACAAGAAGCTGGGAGGGAGCATAGCCAGAGCAACAGATCCAAATTGGCCAGTAGAATATTCCATACCATGCAATGTCATACTCAGTATAGAGATGAGGGTTGGCTGGGAAGCTTTCTTTCTTTTCCGGGATTGCAGTTTTGGGATCTCTCTCCTCCGGGATCATTAGCCAGGAATGGGCTGGGCATAGGTTGGCAGGTGATGAGCAATTGCATTGTGAATCACTTGTTTGCATATTCTACTATTTCTATTATTATCATTATTATTATAATTATTATTTTATTTTTTTTATTTCATTTATTAAATTGTTTTTATTTCAACCTATGAGTCTCCCTACCTTTATCCCTCCGGTTCTTTTCCCCACCCCCCAGGACGGGAGCAGCTGCGTGGTGTTTGGCTGCCGGCCAGGTTAAAATTTTTGGCACCCAACGTGGGGCTCGAGATAATGACAGATTTGATTGAAATGTGATAGTTCGAATTTATAGCTGTTATTGCTGTTTAGCTATTAATTGGCAGGCTCCTGTGCTTGCCATGGGGCTTGCTTACCTTACTGTAAATTAGAGTCTTGTGCTCATTAGTGGCTGCTTTTTGCTTTCGCTGCTTGCTATACTGCTTTACTGCTTATCATCTTACTCTGCTGTGCCTGGGAACATTTTGATAACAGCAATGGCCATATACCTGGGCTGGCAGATGGTCAGGGCATCGCTGCTGTTTCTGTGCTGCTGTACAGGCTGGAACTTCAATGTGAACTCAAGTCGATGGGACTGTGACCTGTAGATGAGTCCACACAGGAGCAGGACACCCCAAGGCATCTGTGGCCATGGATAAGCCCATGCCAGAGCAGGTACATCTTGAAGTGTCTGTGGCCGTGGTTATGTCTGTGCTGCAGCAGGTATACCTCTGAAGGAATTGTGGCCCAAGGATAAGTCCATGCTGCAGCAGGTACACCTTGAAGCATCAGTGGCTGTGCATGAGGTTATGCTGGAGCACCTCAAAGCGTGTGGCCATGGATAAGCCCATGACAGAGCAGGTACTCTCCTGGAGGGACTGCAGCCATTGGTAAGGCCATGTTGGAGCAGGTTTACTTCTGAAGGGACTATGGCTGTGTAGGTAAGGCCACGCTGAAGCAGGTATATCTCTGAAGGCATTGTGGCCCATGGATAAGGCCACACTGGAACAGGCGCACCTCAAAGCGACTGTGGCTGTGGATAAGTCTATGCTGCAGCAGGTATACCCCTGAAGAGACTGTGTCTCATAGATAAGGCTCCACTTTGAGCAGGTACACCCCTAAGGGATTGCAGTCTGTGGATAAATCCAAGCCGGAGCAGGGGCAAGGGGAGGAGTTCACTGCAATGTTAAACCCTACAACCTGGCCCAAAGGGACCAGGGGTGGAGATTGTAATGGAAATACCTTTAAATTGTTGTAACCCATGATTTGAGTTGTATTTTATAGGAATTACTATAGCAGGAACCACCAGAACCAATGGAGGACAAGCCTTACAAGAAGCAGTGCGAGTGCAGCAGTGACCAAACCTAAGATGGCTTTGGTGCCCAATAACTCCATGCATCACACCACCTCTCCTGTCCTGAGTGACCACCATAAGAGATGGACCCCAAAGTCATGGACTTACTTCCAGGAAGGTGGCTGCTCTGGTTTCTAGTGGGTGGATCTTGAGTCAGACTAAATGGGATTCTGATCCCTCCCTACCAGGCACTAGCAAACAGGATTAGAGGGGCCCTGCATCCAGCCAGGTGGAGGAGAGGGATAACCGAGTTTACTGGACTGTATGGATCTGATGGCCTAGCACGTCAGAGCCACAGGACTACAAAGCCCTGGTAGACGCCAGTGCACAGTGCACCCTAATGCCATTGAATCATGTGGGGACTGAATCCATCAGCATTTCTGGAGTGACAGAGGGATCTCAAGAGTTATCTGTATTGGAGGCCAAAGTGAGCCTAACTGGGAATGAGTGGCATTGACTACCTCATGAGAAGGTATTTCAAGGACCCAAAAGGGTATAGATGTGTCACTGAAATCGGGAATAAAACTTCTTAACACCAATGTAGCATTAAGAAGCAGGCACATCTTTATTGCAGCGCTGGGCAGCACGGGGGGTAGCCCCTCTAAAGCCATGCGTGCCCCCCTTGATAATTCACCTTGTATTTATGTAGTAAAATGTTACATATTCATCACAATTCTAAAGATACCCATACATATTCATAACTTTTCCCCGAAAAGGTGGTCTTTATTATAATGAGTTCCAAGAAATCATTTCCATAGCTTCCGCCTTTAACTCCTCCTGGTTGCGCACACGCAGTTTCTTCTGGTGGTCGTGGGCAGGGGTCTCAGGGATGAAGGCTGTATGTCTTCCTCGCTGTGCGCTTTTCACCTCTTCTCCTTGCACAGGCGTAGTAGTCCCTTGGCTCTTATTCAAACCTCCGTACCAGTTCTTGATGGGTTTTGCACAACCGTAATGTTCTGTACCATTCTAAGGATATGCTTAGGTAGTTAATTTACGCATCAGGTTGATAAGATAAAGAATTTAAAGAATTTCTCAACCCCCACGACAGTTCACAGGCAAATCAAATAGCAAGTAAAAGAGAAGGAAAAAGGTAGAATACAGCATCCCTTCCCCATTATACCTAACCTACTAAACCTATCATTTTGTGATTAAACTGAATTCCATTTAATTTCGAATATTTGTAACATTTCCCCCCTTTGAAAGTTTTGAAAATCACTTCAAGACTTTCACATCTATTTCTAAAGTTTATCTATTAATACGATTTATTTAATGTTGTTAGTGGGAGCCTTAAACATATTCATAACCTTCATCTTGTGGTCTGATTACTGCCTGAATAATCATTCGATTGAAGGCAGTTTTGTTGTTTATTGGTTTCTTTAGGCAATAATAAATCAGAAAAATAGTCATAAAGACTAGTAGCAAGGCTAATGCGGTGCTAATCAATGATTTAGCCCATGAGCTTAATTCCCATCCTAATCCACTGAAAATTTTGTCTATCCAACTCTCTTGCATGTCCTGTTGAAGTTTTTTTGTATCTGTTTTTATTTTCTCCAATAAATCTAAATCATATTCCACATCTTGAGTCACGTTCGGGATATGCATGCAGCAGTGATCTACTCTGTCTTTTAGAAATCCGCAAACCCCATGTTCTTTAAGTAGAAGCATATCCAACGCCATTCTATTTTGTAAAGTCATTCTGGATGTCGCCTGTAATTGTAGATTTAAATCTTTAAACCCTTTCCTGGTTACATTTGTCAATCTTTCAACCTGTCCTGTTAATTGATATATCCATTCTCTGTTCCTGTATGTTGATAAAGGAGTTAACAGAGATTCTAAAAACCAACTCACTCTTACCCCAGTTGAAGGTTCATTCCATCTATCTTCTTCTTCTGCCCTTTTTACATGTTTTATTTTCAAATTTTCAAGTGCTCCCCTAAAGGGAGACATTTTCCAAATTGGGCATAATGTTGGCATGCCTAATGTTATTTGTTTTACTTTCCCATCTATAGGTAAGTGGGTGGTCCAAGTCTCATCGCTCATTGCCCAAACTAAATGTCCTGGACTCTGAATTGTATTTTTTCCACAATTAAATCTTTTGCCTCTTAATGGTATATATGTATCAGTCAATAGGAGGTCATTCTTAAGGCCTCGGTACAGACATCCATATTTTAAAGCTGCTGCTAAAGGGGGAACTTCCTGGATCGCCCAGTCTATTGTGCTACAGTTGTAAACCTTTTTGCAGTTCCACCAGGGTACAAAATTTTCCTTTTCCCGAATTGAACTTCCCCTATTATCTACTGATGGCCGTATTGTAAAAATTGATCCGTCCCAAACAAAAGCCCAGGAAGCATTTGCCATATATTGGAATTGGGATAGTATGGTCATAGACCAGACTGATTCCCAAATTATTTCCTTTCTTAGTTGTGTTTGCGTTTGGTTAATCTTTTCACATTTTGTTTTTGTTATCCATATAGTGGTGGTTTTTTTATTTCTATTTTAGGGTAATAATATCATCCCTTATGTCCTGGACCTTCATACAATCCAGGTTGTGCTACAAATCGTCCTTTACATTCCCAACTGGTTGAATATACTGGTGCTCCTTCCCCAGTTTTAACCTTCTGCAATTCCCATGTCTCTCTAGGTTTCTGTTTACACGTCATTGTTCCATTTTTGTATTCTAAGTCAAATTCATAGTTAAAATTCCCCATGGAATTGGTTCACCCACTGCCCTTGGTATTGGTAAACAAGCTGTAATTTGTGACACATTTTGCAAGTTGGCAAACTCCTTGATTAACCCTAACATCAAATTTTCCTCCGGAGTTCTCCTTGGGAGATATATCAACTGATCTGTTTCTATTTCACTGAATCACAGAATGTTAGGGATTGGAAGGGACCTCGAAAGATCATCTAGTCCAATCCCCCTGCCGGAGCAGGATTACCTAGACCATATCACACAGGAACGCGTCCAGGCGGGTTTTGAATGTCTCCAGAGAAGGAGACTCCACAGCCTCTCTGGGAAGCCTGTTCCAGTGTTCGGTCACCCTCACCGTAAAGAAGTTTTTCCTCATATTTAAGTGGAACCTCCTGTGTTCCAGCTTGCACCCATTGCCCCTTGTCCTGTCAAGGGATGTCACTGAGAAGAGCCTGGCTCCATCCTCATGACACTTGCCCTTTACATATTTATAAACATTAATGAGGTCACCCCTCAGTCTCCTCTTCTCTAAGCTAAAGAGACCCAGCTCCCTCAGCCTCTCCTCATAAGGGAGATGTTCCACCCCCTTAATCATCTTCGTGGCTCTGCACTGGACTCTCTCTAGCAGTTCCCTGTCCTTCTTGAACTGAGGGGCCCAGAACTGGACACAATATTCCAGATGCGGCCTCACCAGGGCAGAGTAGAGGGGGAGAGGGTCTGTGTTCCCATATCCTTTTGTTATACCATGTTGTTCAATTTTTGTCTCTAACCCGGCTCCCACTAACAAAAATTCCTGAATCAATATTAGTTTTGCAAGTATTACAAACTGATATCTAAAGTTAGACATGTCTCAGAGTCAATTTTGACGTTTCAGCATCCCTGTTAACAACTCTCCAAACTGGCGGAGCTTTCTTCACTCTGGTGTAATGTATCCACGCATTCGATTCAGCGATCTTTATGGCAGTGAATATGGTCAGCAACACCTGGAAGGGTCCTTTCCAATGTTCCTGAAGAGGTTCAGAGGTCCAGGTCTTTACATAAACGTAATCTCCCGGCTGAAAATCATGAACAGGATTTTCTAAAGACAGAGGTCTATTCCACACAATCACACTCCGAAGCGCTGTTAGAGTCAGATAGCAGATAGTTATATACATCCTGTTTCCCTTTTAAATGCATGTCTACATTCGGTTCAGGAGATTCATAAGGTTTTCCATACAACAGTTCATAAGGACTGATTGATGTTTCACCTTTAGGTTGGACCCGTATCCATGACAGGGTTAATGGAAGAGCCTGAGGCCACTTTAAATTGGTTTCCTGACATATTTTACTGATTTGTCTCTTTATTGTCTGATTCATTCTTTCTACTTTTCCACTAGATTGTGGCCTCCAGTGTGTATGTAAATTCCAAGTAATTCCCAACACCTTACTGATATTCTGCACTACCTCCGCAATAAAGTGCGGACCCCTATCTGAGGAAATTCCAATCGGTACTCCAAATCTCGGAATGATTTCTTGTAACAACCATTTAATTACCTCTTTTGCTCGATTTGTCCGACAGGGAAAGGTTTCTGGCCATCCTGAAAAAGTATCAACCCCTACCAGAATGTACCGATACCCATTTTGTCTAGGTAATTCTGAAAAATCTATCTGCCAATAGTCTCCTGGTTCCATTCCTGATCTTAATACTCCCATTAGAAGTTTCCTTTTCACTAATGGATTGTTCTTTAAACAAATCTCACATTTAGCAATTGCTTTCTTTGTAATTTCTAACATTTTTACTGATACAATATGCCTTTTTAAGAAAGTTAGTAGGGCTTCTGCTCCCCAATGACATTCCCTATGTTTTGTTTGTATTATTTCTCTCATCAGAAGTGGTGGAATTACCACTTGACCTATTGCTGTCACCCACCATCCAGCTACATTTTTCTTTGCATGTAATAAACTTGCTAACTTTTCATCTTCCTGAGAGTATTTAGGTTTTTCTCTAGGTAAGGTAATAGTTTTAGTAGGAACTAATGCCATTAGAAAGGCATCTTTCTTTGCTACTCTTTTAGCCACTCTGTCAGCAAATTTGTTTCCTATGGTTTCTTTTGAGTTTCCTGTCTGGTGGGCTTTACAGTGCATGATTGCTACATTAGCTGTTTTCTGGACTGCTTGTATTAATTTCAAAATTTCTTCTTTGTACTTTATGCTTGTCCCTTGGGAGGATAATAATCCTCTTTCTTTCCACAGAATTCCATGGATATGTACTACACCAAAAGCATATTTTGAATCAGTCCAGATATTTACTTTCTTTTCTTTGTTCAGTTCTAGTGCTCTTGTCAAAGCTATTAATTCTGCCTTTTGAGCTGAGGTTGTGCTAGGTAAGGAATTTGTTTCTATAACAGTGTTTTCAGTTGTCACCACATATCCTGCGTATCAAATTCCGTTCTCCACGAAGCTGCTGCCATCTGTATACAGCTCCCAGTCAGGATCCTCCAACGGTGTATCCTTTAAATCCTCCCGACTGTAGTATACATGTTCTATGGTGGTTAGACAATCATGTTCCAGTTGTTCTTCTTCTTGTACAGAACTTAAAAAGACTGCAGGATTGGCAAGGTCAGTAGTTTTCAGAATCACATCATCCTGTTCGGTTAAAATCACTTGATACTTCATCATTCTGCTAGGGGATAACCAGTGACCCCCCTTTTGTTCCTGAACAGTGATTATCATATGTGGTTATCATTCTCCCCAAAGTCAATTTACGTGCTTCTTGTATTAGCATTACTGTGGCTGTAACTGCTCGGAGGCAACTTGGCCATCCTTTACTTACAGTGTCCAGTTGTCTGGAGAAGTATCCTTCCAGCTTCCCATCCTCTGGGTTAACACTCCAAGTGCAAGATGTTGTCTCTCATGCACAAACAGTTGGAAGTCCTTAGTCAAATCTGGAAGTCCTAGTGCCGGTGTAGTCATCAGGGCACGTTTTAAATCCCAAAAGGCTTTTTGTTGTTCTGGGCCCCACACAAACGGTACAATTTTCTGAGCTTCATATAACGGTTTAGCTAACAGACCGTAATTCATTATCCAGAGTTGACACCACCCCGTCATTCCTAGAAAAGCTCTCAATTCATGCACGCTTCTAGGTTCAGGGATACCACAAATTGCCTCTTTACGGTTTGCTCCCAATTGTCTCTGTCCTTGAGTGATCTCAAATTCTAAATAGATTACAGTCTGGCTTGCTATTTGAGCTTTATTTTTAGATACTTTGTACCCACTTAGTCCAAGAAAGTTTAAAAGGTCTATGGTTACCTTTTGTGGGGATCTGTTCCTTGTCCCCCTTTTTTTTTCCGGCATTGTCTCAGAATGGTCTCTCACCCAGCGAGCAGCTTATTGGGCTGGAGGTTTAAATCCCTTGGAAAGGGGAGATCCTCTTGCGCTTACAGGCTCGGTGGATCAGCTTGTGGAGAATGTGCAAAAGGCGGCTTGTTTGCAGATGATGTATGATTGGGACTTGAAGTTTAGGCAGGAATCCCCAATGATGATACCGGTAGATCCTGAGAGGATGACTCCCCTGATTAGAGGTTTGCCTGATTCATTGAAACCCTTAGGAATTCAATTGCAAGGCACTATCAGAAATACCCCTCAGAGTGCACGGGTGACAGCTGCTTTAACCGGAGCTTTAACCCCGGATTGCCATATCCCGGGACAAAAAGTGTGGACGTGGGGGGAAGTAGCTCAAGAATTGATTAACTATGGGCGGAAATATGGTCCGGTGAAATCAGAACCTAAAAATGTGAGGCGTACAGAGGCGAAGTTTCCTCTAGCGAGGCCCTCTCCCCCAAACCTGGTGAATTTAAAGAGAGATAGTACATCTCGAAGGAAAGCGTTGTGGATAATAGGATTGTTTGTGGTAAGCTTAGCACTACGAGAGGCCGAGCGCACCATTCATCAGCAACCAATCATTCTCAGAGGCCCCTTTAAGGTAATAAAACCAATTTTAGCAGGGACCCCTCCCCCTGACGGGGTGGCACAACGAGCATCCGTGCGGAAATGGTATGCACAAATTGAACATTATTGTGGCATCTTTAATGTATCAGAAGGCACACCTAAAAAACTAGCTATACAGGAGGAATTCTCTCCAAGTCGTGAGAATAACTTCCCACCTCCTGTCATACAAGTAGCACCTCCATTTTCCAAGCAATTACCGAATGTCTGGTTCACTGATGCCTCAGCCAAACATGAGGGAAAAGTGTGGAAGTATCGAGCCGCTGCCTTACAAGCCCAGACTGATGAGAAAATCATAACAGAAGGTGAAGGTAGTGTACAAGTGGGTGAATTAACTGCTGTTTGGAGCGTTTTCCCACATGAGGCTCAATCTTCTTCTCCTGTCTATACTGATTCTTTTGCTGTCTTCAAGGGGGTGCACTGAGTGGCTTCCTTTCTGGGAGAAAAATGAGTGGGAAGTAAACCAGGTACCGGTATGGCAAAAGAAAAAGTGGCAGGACATTTTAAGAATTGCCAAACGAGGGAAATTTGCCATAGCCTGGGTGGCCTCTCATCAAAGCAGTAACGATCTAACTAGCCAATTGAACAATAAAGCAGACGAATTGTCTCATTTAGCTCCCTTAAAAAACGAACCAGTAACAGAAAATTGGGAGAGACTATTGGAGTGGTTGCATATCAGACGAGGACATACGGGAGCCAAAGATCTTTACTGTGAGGCACAAACTCGAGGCTGGCCTGTCACTGGGGAAAACATAGTCCAAGCCTTGAAAGAATGGTTTAGCTCATTCCCAAGACCCCAATCAATTCCACCAGACAATGGTTAACCAAAACCTCATCTGGTCCTTTCACTAATAGGACCGAGAAGTTTCTTTTTTCTGTTCTTTACAGGTTGTAAGATAGAAGTTTGGAAAAGAAGAAGAGAGCGGCGTTTAATGGAAGTTTTGATTGTGTGTATAGTTTTAAATTGTATAGCTTTAATAATCTTTGCAGTATGCCTTTATCACCATTGGCAAAATTGTTTTGGGCAGTTGTATGTTGTCCCGTCTGTACTGTTCAAAGCATGCCCGGCGAGAACCTTGCTTCCTTGTTTTCAGGTTTAACATGGGAAAATGACTTCTTGTTGCTGGGAAAATTGATCGCTCAAGCTTTTAATCTTATTAATTGCTGGGTGTGTGGCGGACCATTTGGTCTGGAAAGTTGGCTGTGGATCTCCATTCCTCTTGCTCCCGAGGGGATTGTGAGAAGAATCACCCTCGTCTTGGCCCATACAATACCCTGCTCCTGGTCACTATTGTATTAGTTACACCCAAAAGGGAGGGTGGTACAATCAATCCCTGGTGGGAGAAGGTTTTCTGGTCCCCCACTGATTACACTCACTTTGGGGAAATATTAGGTACAAATTGTGTTTGGAAACAATGGGCAGGAGCATGGTAATGTAAATGATGATGGAATGAAATTAATTGCATTAACTGTGGTGTGACAGGGGACCCCTTTGACCTGGGAACCATCTGAGTCAAAGGACTACCGCCCTGCCAGATCATGGCCAAGTCCTTTGTAAATGGGATGTGAACCCTGAAAGGTCATTATTGGATTTGCGGGCACCATGCATACAAAATGCTACCAAAAAATTTGGACTGGGGTATGTTATATTGGGATGATATGACCACCATTCTTCATACTTCTGAAAATTGACAGCTAAGAATTGGGAATCAAATTATATGATCCCCAATGAATTATTGAGTATTATGGACCTGCAACCTGGAACACCAATGAAACAATCAGCGGTGCTCGAGAACCAATCAGCATTGGCTGGTTCTCGATTACCTGCTAGCAGAAGGAGGAGTTTGTGCAAAATTAAATGACTCTAATTTTTTCTTGAAAATCGATGATAATGGAGATGTGGTTACATTATGTAACTCTTTTCTCATTTTGTTTACGACATGTTATAACTGTACTATAATTTTATCGAAAGTTGTTTGTTGTTATTGATGATATTGTTGTTGTTAGACTTCTGTAAAGAAGAGGAGGTGTCTCATTCTGTTTATTAGAATGATACCAATCGCAAGTCATTGGACTTATCTTTATTTCCTTGTATGCTTTTCTCTTCCCTTTTCCTTCTTTTAACCTCTTACCTTTTTCTATCCTTACCTTTCTACACCCCCTGGAATCAAACCACTGACATTGATGATTTCTGAGCCACGGGGTGGTGTGGAGATCTGTTCCTTGTCCCCCTTTTTTTTTTCGGCATTGTCTCAGAAACCGTCCTATCCCACGTGCTCAGATGCCATCTTCTGGGGTACAGGACTACCTGACCTTGACGACATATTCTGAGGCAAGAAGTTAGTAGCCGACTAGGGGTGAGTGACATCTCCGCCCTCCAGCCCTCCACCCCCTCCGGAGAGACCCATACGGGATATCGGGCGACAGCCTGGCAATGGGCCAATCCTACGGCGCGGGAACCGGACCTGTCCCGCCCTCGGGCCTGTGAGTGGTGCAAACTGTGACTGGCAGCTCCACGTCAGCGTGACTCTGCAAAAATTCTCTATAAAAGAGGCTGTTTTGCCCCACCATGCGCGCGCCCACCCCCGACTGCCGAGAATCAACAGAGGATCCACGGGACGCCGCGGGATCCAGGGTGGTGACTATCCTTTCCCTATCAACTGATCTCTTTTCTTCTCTTCCTTTTACTTACTTCTCTCTCTCTCTCTCCCTTCCTTGCTCACTAAGTTGCCTCATTGTTGGACTTAATAAAGTCAAAGTTAAGTTTATTGATACCGTGCCTCGGTTGTGCTTTGTCCAAACTCAAGGATCACGAATCTATTTTATCTTTGGTCAGGATTTTGGGGGTGATTTATACCGGGTGATTAATCAGGAGGGTCCCACGTGGACTGACTGCATTGAATCAGGCGGGTCCCATGTGGACTGACTGCATTGAATGGGCGGGTCCCTCTCGGGACTGACTGCATTGGAGTTACTAATCAGGCGGGTCCCTCTCGGGACTGACTGCATTTAATTTCTAGATTTACTAATCAGGCGGGTCCTTCTCGGGACTGACTGCATTTAATTTCTAGATTTACTAATCAGGCGGGTCCTTCTCGGGACTGACTGCATTTAATTTCTAGATTTACTAATCAGGCGGGTCCTTCTCGGGACTGACTGCATTTAATTTCTAGATTTACCAATAAGGCGGGTCCTTCTCGGGACTGACTGCATTTAATTTCTAGATTTACCAATAAGGCGGGTCCCTCTCGGGACTGACTGCATTTACTTTCTAGATTTACTAATAAAGCAGATCTTAATCCGGAACCTGACACCTTTACACAGGCAGGTCTTGTTTCTGTAGCAATCAGGATGTCATCCACATATTGTAGAAGTAGATGTCCAGGTTTTGATTCTGAATTGATTTGTTTCCACTGTTCAAGCTCCTTTGCTAACTGATTACCAAAGATCGTTGGGTTGTTTTTAAATCCTTGGGGTAACCTTGTCCATGTCAGCTGCATCTTCCGTCCTGTCTGCAGATTTTCCCATTCAAAAGCAAACAGCTTTCGACTTTCCTTCTCCAAGGGTATGCAAAAGAAAGCATCTTTTAAATCAAGCACTGTAAATCACCGGTAATTTTCTCTTAATGCAGTTAAGAGTGTGTACGGGTTTGCCACGACAGGATGTATATCTTTAACTAATTGATTTATAGCCCTTAAATCCTGAACTAACCTGTATTCACCCGAAGGTTTCTTTACTGGTAAGATTGGAGTGTTATATTCTGATTCACATTCTTCTAGAATTCCATACTTCAAAAACTCGTCAATTATTCCTTTAATTCCCTGTCTTACCTCTGGTTTAATTGGATATTGCTTAGTCCTTATCGGTTTCGCTTGATCCTTTAATTCCATTTTTACAGGCTGTGCTACCTTGGATTTCCCAGGTATGTCTGTACCCCAGACTGTTGGTATAACAGCTTCATCTATTTCCTAGGGTATTTCTGATTCCTTTACTCTTTCTTGTATCATCAGTATTTCTCCTGTCTTTTATTCTGGAATTTTCAGAAAGATTTCACCATCCTTAAAAAGTATTTGTGTATTTAATTTAGATAACAAATCTCGTCCTAGTAAAGGTATCGGATAATCTGGTATATACAAGAATTCGTATGTAATTATTTTACTTCCGAATTTTAAGTCTAGGGGTTGTAGGAATGGTTTGTTTTCTTCCTTCTCTGTGGCACAAATTATTTTAGCAGATTTATTTCCCAACCTTTCTTTACAGACATTTAAAACAGAATATGTTGCTCCAGTATCCACTAGAAATTTAACTCCTTCATCTCCCAGCTTAATTGTAACCGGAGGTTCAGCTGGATTCCCCTCCGGTTTAGTAAACCGTTTGTGTGTGCAGTTTCTGCCTATGCCTTTCCAGTTATTCCTGTTTCCATGCCATCAAATCCATAACAGAAAACAGCACTTTCACATACACTGGCCCCTGCTGCCCTACTCCCTGTCTTAAAGGAGCTATTTCTAATTCTAATTCCACTTCATCTTCTCTTGTTACAGTATACCTAATATATCTCTTGCCAATGTCACAAGCGGAAGGAACCCTGAGTTGGCGGTATTGCCGTTTAATGTCCAGGGGGTTTCCCAGACGAAATGAATAAAATATTCTAGGGTTTGATAGATTGTGCTTATGACAGCACCAATCTCCACGGCCATAAATTCTCTACAATAAATGGTTATAGCACGATGTTCCCTCGCCATAGGTATTATCATATAATCTAAAGTGATATCGAGGTACAGTGCTCTAAAAATGGGGGGGTTCACCTGAAAATTGTGTCCAAGGATTGAACCATTCGAACCGGGGAGAGGTCCAAGTGTTCCAGTTATTGTTATATTGAAGTCGTGTGTTAACACAGAATTGCAAAGTATTTCCAGATGGATAAATAGTTCCTCTGGGTTCAATCTTTGGACAGCTAGATGTAAAAACGAGTTCCCCAGTCTTTGTCTTAATTGCCGCAAAGAAGCCTGCAGACTGCCAAACACAGTTACTATAAAGCACACGAGAGGCATTGGTATTGGAATCATGATAATGAACAGCAAATCTTACACAAGGTAAAATAGCAACATTTACAGAGGGAAGAAAAAGGAACAAACTAAAATATTAATTTTTCTTTCTTCTGAGGTAAGTGTCATTACCAAATTGTCCTGGCTAATTAATTTACATTCCTTTTGCCAATCAGTCCGTTGCCTTAGATAAAAGAACAAATCTACATATAGTACTACATTCCACTTTCCTTTCCTCCTGCAAAACAGCATTAATTGTAGTATAGTGTTATATTTCAATGTTCCATTCCTTGGCCACTTTTCCTGACAAATCCTGATGCCATATTACCGATTTTTTTTGCTTATTTATTTATTTAAAACACACAAATCAAACGCTTCGTCCGTCTCCAACCAAGCCCCTTGCGGGACGTTGGAACTGCGAATTGGGACTCCGCACTCGCTTTGTGCGTATATGCACGTCTCAGTCACACACCAGTCACACACTCACACATCTGACAATAAAACCAGAAAAAACATAACTCGAGTTTCCCAAATTCCAAATGCCTAGGCAACCAAAACCAAACCCAAATGTCCAACCCTGCAATAGCTTTCGCTTATGACTGACGGGCAGACTACCAAATGTCTATTTCAGCAACTGCTGATTAGACCCAAAGCGGGCACCCTGAGCCCCAGCCCTGCGAAGCTTTCGCCGCGCCTTATGGGCAGGCTATCCAAAACCAAACCAAAATTTGTAAAGATGTGCCTCACCTTTCCAGGGGACGTTGCGAGGAGCTGTCGTGAGTCGAGGGTGATGCTTCCCCTACGAGAATTCCACGGTGCCAGCTGGAGCTGGATCAGCACTCTATCTCCTTCAGTCTCACTCGCAATGTCCCATCTGGGTCGCCAAAACTGTCACCGAAATCAGGAATAAAACTTCTTAACACCAATCTAGCATTAAGAAGCAGGCACATCTTTATTGCAGCGCTGGGCAGCATGGGGGGTAGCCCCTCTAAAGCCATGCGTGCCCCCCTTGATAATTCACCTTGTATTTATGTAGTAAAATGTTACATATTCATCACAATTCTAAAGATACCCATACATATTCATAACTTTTCCCCGAAAAGGCGGTCTTTATTATAATGAGTTCCAAGAAATCATTTCCATAGCTTCCGCCTTTAACTCCTCCTGGTTGCGCACGCGCAGTTTCTTCTGGTGGTCGTGGGCCGGGGTCTCAGGGATGAAGGCTGTATGTCTTCCTCGCTGTGCGCTTTTCACCTCTTCTCCTTGCACAGGCGTAGTAGTCCCTTGGCTCTTATTCAAACCTCCGTACCAGTTCTTGATGGGTTTTGCACAACCGTAATGTTCTGTACCATTCTAAGGATATGCTTAGGTAGTTAATTTACGCATCAGGTTGATAAGATAAAGAATTTAAAGAATTTCTCAACCCCCACGACAGTTCACAGGCAAATCAAATAGCAAGTAAAAGAGAAGGAAAAAGGTAGAATACAGCATCCCTTCCCCATTATACCTAACCTACTGTGGAATTATTAATAAAATTAAGATTTGCATCTGAAAACTAAGGTTTATATGAAAAAGTGTAGCATTGTTCACCAAATATAAAATCAGGGAGCTCTGAGGATGGGACACGGCTGCAGTAGGCATGCATGGAATCCACTAACACAGCAACTCCCTGCAACAAATCATAGAGGATGGAACGGAGTGGAGACTCCGTGGCCTTGCTCCGTGATGAAATGGGAAGAAGACGTTCCTCCAGAGCTGATAAGCAGTCCGTTTGGCCCCCTGAGCCAACAGTTCTCCGAGACCTTGCCAAGGTATTATCCTTTCGTGAACTTTGCTCATTTTAACCTCATTTTAATACCAAAACACACCTCCATCCCAAAGGCTACCCGCCTCTGAGGTGCGACCACTCTTCTCTGAGTCTGCGCCCTCGATTTCTTGTAGACTATACCTTTAAATGTGAAGCGAGAGAAATTTACACCAATCATAATAAAAGTATGTATGACTATAGTCACTCAAACTCCACCTTGAAGGTAGAAAGGATATAAAATAGCCAGACAAACGGGGAATTCTTTGGAGGGGAGAAAAGAAGACATCACCGTGAGCAAGTCAAGGGGAAACTCCATCTCAGACTGCCTCTGACTGCCAGGATCGGCCGACGGGCTGAGCCTCGCTCCCCCCCCTTGGGACGCCTTGGGTGAGATTTATGCTAAGCGCTTTTCTCGGGAATCTTAGAAATCTCTTTAAAGAGTTACTCCCTAACATTTGTAGCCAGGCTGTATTATTGTACAATATATTTGCACGTGCTTTCTTGCAGACAGCCACTATCACCGGCAATCCAAAAACCTGTATATCTGTTGCTAATAAAACTGCACTGTTTAAGTAGCCAGTTGTCAAAGTTTCTCACTGAACGCGACCGAACCCTATGCGGCCGTGCTAGTTCATGAGCACAATTGGACTGGCAGTGCAGACTGCTATCAGTGTATCCAGACCCGTGGTAGTTTAATATACATATTAAACGTGACTGGACTGATAACAGAAAATTGGACATCACTCAGAATTTAAACCTAGCCGCACCTAACCTCCCACTTCGGTGTGGAGAGTTAGAAAGCAAGGGGGTTTATCTTCTGCCAAATTCCCTTTTTACGCGACAGAAAATTGGCGTCACGGACAGGATTGCTATGGATAAGCTGCTGCAAAAGTATGGTTGTGTCCCTTCCCAAGCTGGGAAGGAGTGGGCCCAGAAATTTTGGAAGGATGAAGAGAAAGTAGTAGAACGTATTGAACAGTGTCAAGCTTCACAGAAGCTCCGAATGGGTAAAGGTGTGATTTGTGCGGTGTTAGGCGCCTGTTTATCTTGTGCACAAAAAGAAGCTAAAGAAACCCCTGCTCCTACTCTGGTCTCTACTGTGGAACATGCAGTTTTAAAATCAGAAAATGAAGTGCTGAAAGCATCATTAGCTTTCCAGAAGGAGACAGGAGAAAAATTAGAAACTCAGGTTAGTAAATTGGAAAATCAAGTTGATGAGCTCTTGGGGGAAAATAGAAATTTAGAATATGAAAATGATGGACTCAGGGGTGAGGTTCAGCACCTTAGGATGTTACTGAAAAAGATGAATGGACTTTTGGATAAAATACAGCCTTCTGCCCCGGTCCAGCAGATTCATGGGTTAATGTGCTGCTCGAATTCGGGAATGCAGGCTGAAGATTTTTGGAATAGCAGTGATGATGAGGAAGTTAGTGAAGTCGGAGGGACTTTTAAATCCCAAGTAATTCCCTTGCGACCTCTGATTAAAACCGAAGCTGCTGTTGATGATAATGATGAGGTCCATATCACTACACGTACCGTGCCGTGGACACCAACTGAGTTGGAAAGAATAAGAGAGAAGTACTCGAGACGGCCAGGCGAGTCGGCTGTTGAATATGTGTGGCGAGTTTCTGCTGAGGGCAGAGATAGAATTATGTTAAGTGAGGATGAAGCGGGAGACACCTGGGGACCCGGAGTGTTTTTAACCACTACGCCGGGAGATCACCATTACTCCCTAACTGCTCGAGCAGCTTATTGGGCAGGCGGTATGGATCCGCGGGAAAGAGGAGAGCCGTTAGAGATTAGAGCTAAGGGTTACTCCGATCTGTCTGCAGCAGTACGGAAAGCAGCTTGTCTGCAAGCTATGTATGATCGGGAGGAGCTTCAAAAATCCCCGATGTCAGCCCCTATCGACCCAGACCGACTAGCCCCTCTTATTCGTGGTCTCCCTGATTGCCTTAAGCCATTTACGGTTGAAACTCGAGACCGCATACAAAAGATTCTTGATAACCCTAATCATGGTCGGGGTTGGGGTCGGCGAAACAACATACCCACCTGGAATGAATACGTACAGGACATGGATAAACACGGGCGCCAAATGGGCTGGGCTACCCTATCTGGTGAAAAACCCTCCGATCCTACCCGAAGGATTCGCCAGGTCCCCATAAAAAGTCCCAAATCTGATCGGATGCATACTCAAAACCCTAAATTTGATGGGAGATTTAAACCTGATAAGGAGCGAAATGAGTTGTGGCGTAAAGCCCTGGATTTGGGGGTACCTCGACGGCTCCTGCAAGGTATCCCTACGGAAGATCTCCGTGCACTGGTTCAATCCTTAACTAGGAAAAATAATTTGGTTGGGGTAAAGTGTCAGACCGAAAAACCTCCCGGCCATGACAGTGGTGTGCCTTCTGCACCAGAATCTAACTTGATTGGTTTGTCAGAATCCCAGCAAAAAAACTCCTATCCCCGGGGAGGGCAATGAGCCACCCTGCCTGGCGGATATTAGCAATTCAATGGCTCCCTGGTAAAGTCAACGAACCTATTATTACCCTTCCCATTGGACCCCAAAAAATATCAGTCGAATTTCTCATCGATACTGGGGCCCAAATGTCAGTAATTACTAATGAAACAGCACAACTTTTGGGCATCAAACCCACCCGGCACAAAGTCAAATTCACGGGGATCGATGGTGTGATAAGAACATGCCCCACTGCGAAAATTACCCTCTGGTTACCAGGAGAACAGAGAATGACCAGGACAAAAGTGTTAGTAGGTGCCGCACACAATAATCTCTTAGGATTTGATTTGCTACACGGGCGAGTGTGGAAGCTCCCCGATGGAACTGTGTGGAGTTTTGCAGGACATGAAAAGGGGTCAGGCACAATGGATAATGTGGAGGTTTCTAACAGACTCAGTTCCACTGTGTCTAACCCGGTGGAGCTGGGCCTGTTGGAAACTTCCATACCTCCCTCTAAAATCACTAATGTCCGACAATACCCGTTGCCAACAGCGGCACTTACTGGTATTGACGGGGTGGTGGCAGAATTGGAAAAAAGAGGTATCATTGAAAGGACTCATTCACCTTATAATTCACCGGTGTGGCCAGTAAAGAAACCCACCGGACAATGGCGTTTCACAGTAGATTACCGACGTCTAAATGCCAATACTGCACCCCTAACTGCCACAGTTCCAAACATTGCTGAAATCGTGACAATAATACAAGGAGCTGCCCATTCTTGGATGGCTGCCTTAGATGTTAAAGACATGTTTTTCATGATCCCCCTCCGTGAGCAGGACAAAACACAGTTTGCATTTACTTGGAAAGGCATCCAATATACTTTTAACCGACTTCCACAGGGGTATAAACATTCCCCTACCATTGCTCACAATGCTTTGGCTAAGGTTTTAGCAGAGATTCCTATTTCTCCAGGATGTACAGTATATCAATACATAGATGATATCCTGATAGGCGGGGAGGATCAAAAGAGTGTAAAAGACACCATGGAAAAGATCCGGACGACATTACTTGAATTGGGGCTGGAAATTCCAGACTCAAAGTGCCAGGGACCTGCACAGGAAGTTAAATTCCTGGGAGTCTGGTGGATTAAAGGAGCTGCTTCTATCCCTCAGGATACCCTGAAAAAAATAGAAGAAGGACAAAATCCATCTAATGTGAAGGAGCTACAGCAAGTTCTAGGAGCTCTAGGTTATTGGCGTAAACATATTCCTGGCTTCTCCATTATTGCTCGTCCCCTTTATAATTTGCTCAAAAAGGGAAAATCATGGGAATGGACTGATCAGCATAATAACGCACTGGGATTGCTGATAAAGGAGTTAAGGTTATTCCAACAACTTGGTCCTATACATCCGACTGACCCCATCCATGTAGAATGGGGGTTCAGTGAACACGGTTCTCACTGTAACTTATGGCAGAAGGGACCAACAGGACCAGAGAGACCTCTGGAATTTAGCTCTCACTCCTTTAATGATACTGAAAAAAGATACTCAGATCTTGAGAAAGGTTTGTTGTCCCTAGTACGAGCATTGAAAAGAGCAGACCAAATAAGGAGAGAACAGAGTGTAATCATCCGGGGTCCTTTTCATCTCCTAGACGTAATCTGTAAAGGAACAGCACCACCGGCTGGCATTGCCCAGAAACCCACAGTTAGGAAGTGGTACGCTTATCTTGAAGGTATTAATGAAATAATGCCAATTTCTGAAGGCAGTACTAAAATATCCAAGCTACAAAAAGACATAGATAGTACCCTATTGTTCCAACCCTCACCAAACAAACCACCCCCATCCATGAAGCACCTCCTTTACAGGAGGGCAGTGATCTCAGGGGAGTATGGTTCACAGATGCCTCATCTCATCGAGAGAACAATGAG
This sequence comes from Nyctibius grandis, assembly GCF_013368605.1. Lineage (NCBI taxonomy): Eukaryota > Metazoa > Chordata > Aves > Nyctibiiformes > Nyctibiidae > Nyctibius > Nyctibius grandis. The sequence goes on along the minus strand of NC_090694.1, from coordinate 20,907,721 downwards.
TGGAAATACAAAGCTGTGGCACTGGAAGTAGCTACGGGAGAAAGGGTGTCTGAAACAGGTGAAGGTAGTGCACAGGTAGGGGAACTCAGAGCGGTTCTTTTGGCTGCACAGCGTGGGGCTAGTCACATTTACACCGATTCATATGCTGTCTTTAAGGGAGCCACTGAATGGATAGGTCACTGGGCAGCCAATGATTGGCAGGTGAACAGGGTCCCAGTTTGGGAAACTGATAGCTGGAAGCAATTGTTGGAAATAGGAGAAAAGAGAGTGTTATACATCGGTTGGGTAAAAGGTCATGATCGCTCCAATACGATTACTGCTCAGTTCAATCAACAAGTAGACAGCCTCACACGGCTGCAACAGATTTGTTACCGAAAAGGAGTAACCAAGAAAACTCTCCAAACCAAATTATAGTTTAGAAAGCCGACATTGGTTTATTACAGCTGGGTGCATGGGGGATATCTCCTCCTAGCATGCACATCTAAGAACAAAAGCTTGCCCCTTATATACAATTCCAAGGGAAAAACCCACCCAATCAAAAAAACAACTTATACATAACACATTATGTAATGCATTACGTAATGTCTTTACACATGCGTACTAAATTGGGGAAGGGGTCTTGGGTGGTCTCTGGGGGTCGCTGGTGGTCCCAATCCCCCTTAAATTGTGCTTGTGCGCAAGCGTGGTTGAGGCCTTCTTGTTTACAAGTACATGTGTTCCCGAGAAGAAGATATCGTTTTGGACTTATCTCTCCTCTGACACAAGAGTTTATGAATCAAATTAATTTAGACATCACAAAGTTGTTCTTTACAGTTTTGTTTTGTCTTTTGGCCTTATATAATTAGCAGAGACCTTTGTTTATCTAAGAGTAAGCGTAAACAGCATGAATCTTTGTTTACTAGAACCTTGTTATCAATCCCATAAACAAACTCTATCTACAAAACATGTAGATACTTCAGAACCTATTATTATTATTCTATATTATTCTTAGCTAAAAGGAAGATTATTGACAGGAAAGTTTGTTCTGTATAAAGGTAACACAGAGCAAGCCTTTAAAGCCTACTCTGAGGCCTACTCTTGCTAAACTGTTGCTAACTTGAACCGTCTGGTATCAATTCCCCCCTTTGGAAGTAGTTAGATTTATTATCTCACTACTTCCATATATTTTTCTCAATGATTCTCTTAACACAACCTATGCAGATCCCTATAATAACAGCTACATAAACTATTCCCTCTAATAATGTGGTTAACCATCCTTTTAGAGATAATCCACCTAATTCTTGCAGGATTTTGTTGAGCCAGCTATTTTTTGATGCATCCCTGATTGCCCTGCTGTCTTCTGCTACTCTCTTCATTTTGTCCAATTGCTCTTGCAGGTTATCAGTGATGTTTGGGATGTGGATGCAGCAGTGCTCTTTGTCTAACTTAAGATATCCACACACTCCTTGTTCTTTGACTAATAGCAAATCTAAGGCCAGTCTATTTTGCAGGGTCATTTTAGTATTAGCTTGGATCTGTTTGTTAACAATCTGGAATCCCTTTTGAGTGGCTCTTGATAAAGATTCTACTTGCCACGTTAAATTTTCTATTAGCATCCGATTTTCTAAAGCCATCAGTCCTGGTAAGAGGAAACTTTGAAATCCCCATTCAAGTTGTGTTGTTGAGGAGGGCCCAATCCAAGTATCAGGGTCTCTTTCTGTTTTAACATCTCTTTTAATTCGTCCCCAGTATGGGGCTTTGATTGGACTCTCTTTCCATGTAGGACATAAGGTCAATAATCCTAGAGTCACTTGCCTAGTTACTGTACTTAATCGTAGTCGAGTAGTCCAATATCCATTTGACATGACCCAGGTTGTATAACCTGGGGATGGAATTTCCTGTTTACAATTTTCACTTGAGAAATTTTGTCTTTTGCAATTTTCCATCATCATTAAAGTAGAATTTAGGATCGATATTTTACTATGATTTAAGACATTGGGGCACCTCCAATCAGCTCTGCTAATATTATGAGCAGGCTTCATACCCCAATTAAAACACCAATCTACTTTCCCTATGTATTTCCAATGTCCTCCCAAAGGTGTGGACCAGGTTTTGGGTTTTTGCCTAAGGTGAGTACATTCTGGAGCGGTGGTCACATTAGGTATCACATTTTCAGTAACACAAAGTGACAGTAACCCTATAGCTTGTTCACCAGAGGCTGCTAAGGCAGTTTGTAAAAACTGAGCATTTAAGGGATGTTATCCTCCGGGACACTGTTGCTCTGAACCCCTTCCGAATACTGTCCGGTTATCTCCTGGTCTCCAGTGAACAGCATCTTGCAAAACATCACTACCTCTTTGTCTACACTTATGCTCTTTATCTAGGTAATAGGAAGCGTTAGCCTGTTTAAAGGCTTCTGTGATGTTATCATAAGCTTCCAACAAGGATGAATTCATTGGTATGATACCCCAGGGGATAGGCTGACTGGCTGAATGAGGAATTTGGATTCATGCTGTTACACTAGTAAGATTGCGCATTCTACCAAACCCTTGTATCAGAGTTAGAATCAAGTTCTCATTTATCACAGAATCACAGAATCACAGAATGTTAGGGATTGGAAGGGACCTCGAAAGATCATCTAGTCCAATCCCCCTGCCGGGGCAGGATTGCCTAGACCATATCACACAGGAACGCGTCCAGGCGGGTTTTGAATGTCTCCAGAGAAGGAGACTCCACAACCTCTCTGGGCAGCCTGTTCCAGTGTTCAGTCACCCTCACCGTAAAGAAGTTTTTCCTCATATTTAAGTGGAACCTCCTGTGTTCCAGCTTGCACCCATTGCCCCTTGTCCTGTCAAGGGATGTCACTGAGAAGAGCCTGGCTCCATCCTCTTGACACTTGCCCTTTACATATTTATAAACATTAATGAGGTCACCCCTCAGTCTCCTCTTCTCTAAGCTAAAGAGACCCAGCTCCCTCAGCCTCTCCTCATAAGGGAGATGTTCCACCCCCTTAATCATCTTCGTGGCTCTGCGCTGGACTCTCTCTAGCAGTTCCCTGTCCTTCTTGAACTGAGGGGCCCAGAACTGGACACAATACTCCAGATGCGGCCTCACCAGGGCAGAGTAGAGGGGGAGGAGAACCTCTCTCGACCTGCTAACCACACCCCTTCTAATACACCCCAGGATGCCATTGGCCTTCTTGGCCACAAGGGCACACTGCTGGCTCATGGTCATCCTGTTGTCCACTAGGACCCCCAGGTCCCTTTCCCCTACGCTGGTCTCCAACAGCTCTGTCCCCAACTTGTACTCATACATGGGGTTGTTCTTGCCCAGATGCAGGACTCTACACTTGCCCTTGTTGTATTTCATTAAATTTCTCCCCGCCCAACTCTCCAGCCTGTCCAGGTCTCTCTGAATGGCTGCGCAGCCTTCCGGCACATCAGCCACTCCTCCCAGTTTTGTGTCATCAGCGAACTTGCTGACAGCGCACTCTAATCCCTCATCCAAGTCATTAATGAATATATTGAATAGAACTGGTCCCAGAACCGACCCTTGAGGGACTCCGCTAGACACAGACCTCCAACTGGACTCTGTCCCACTGACCACTACTCTCTGGCTTCTTTCCTTCAGCCAGTTCACAATCCACCTCACTACCCGATCATCCAGACCACACTTCCTCAGTTTAGCTGCGAGGATGCTGTGGGAGACCGTGTCAAACGCTTTACTGAAATCGAGATAGACGACATCCACAGCTTTACCATCATCTATCCACCGGGTAACATCCTCATAAAAGGCTATCAAGTTGGTTGAGCAAGACTTCCCCTTGGTGAAGCCATGCTGAGTGCCCCTAATGATCCCCCTATCCTTGATGTGCCTAGAGACAGCACCAAGGACAAGTTGCTCCATCACCTTTCCGGGGATGGAGGTGAGGCTGACCGGTCTATAGTTACCCGGGTCCTCCTTCTTGCCCTTTTTGAAGACTGGAGTGACATTCACTTTCCTCCAGTCCTCAGGCACCTCTCCCGTTGCCCACGACTTAGCAAAGATGATGGAGAGTGGCCTAGCAATGACTTCCGCCAGCTCCCTCAGCACCCGCGGGTGCATCCCATCAGGGCCCATGGATTTATGGACGTCCAGGTTGCTTAATTGGTCCCTGACCCAGCCCTCATCAACCAAGACAGATTCCTCCTCTATCCTGACTTCTTCTGGGGCCACAGGGGTCCGGGGCTCCTCAGGACAGCCTCCAACAGTATAGACAGAGGCAAAGAAGGCATTCAGTAACTCCGCCTTCTTTTTATCCTCTGTCTCCAGGACCCCCACCTCATTCATCATTTATGATAAATGTATCATAAATACATTTATGTCTGTATTGGCCTCTCCACTTGTGTCAATTTCTGCATTTCCAAACATTACTGCAAGGGAGATAACCCAGAGTCCTATGATGCCCGGGTTAATCTTAAACGTAAAGGTCCTTCTTGCTTTACAGTCCATTCTGGTTCTGGTGCTGAAGCTGGCTTGATCCTGCTGTGATGTATCCACGGAGTGATTCCTTCGAGCTTGACAGCTGTGTAGGTGGTGAGCAGAATCTGGAAAGGTCCTTTCCACTTCTCTTTCAGCGGTTCATCTGACCACGTCTTTAGGTACACCCAGTCCCCAGGTTGGTACTGATGCACAGGCACGTCCAGGGATAACGGTGCGCGCACAGTGAGGTACCTGTGAAGAGATATAAAACCTTTCCTAGAGAGACAACATATTCTTTCAGATACTGTTTCCCCATGATCTCGGGATCAACTCCTGTTTCTGTTACTTGATAGGGTCTACCATAAATGATTTCTAAAGGACTAAGCTTTTCCTTAGTCCTAGGCTGAATGCGTATTCGTAGCAAAGCTAAAGGTAAAGCATCTGGCCATTTGATCTGAGCCTCTTGGCAAATTTTACTTATCTGTCTTTTTAGGCTTTGATTCATTCTTTCTACTTTTCCACTTGATTGAGGCCTCCATGGGGTATGGAGATTCCATTTTACCCCTAATGCTTTAGCCAGATTTTGAACAGCTTCCGCTACAAAGTGTGGGCCCCTGTCTGAAGATAGTCCCAAAGGTACCCCAAATCTCGGTATTATTTCTTTAAGCAAAATTTTTGCTACTTCTCTTGCCTTGTTGGTGCGACAGGGGAAAGCTTCTGGCCAGCCTGAAAAAGTATCTATCATTACCAAAAGATACCGATACCCATTTTGCCGCGGTAATTCAGAGAAATCTACTTGCCAATAGTCTCCTGGGTTGTTTCCTCTTCTTGTCACCCCTAATACAGGTTTTCGGGGTAGGTGAGGATTGTTCTTCAAGCATAACTCACATTTCTTCACTATGCTTTTGACTATTCCAGTCATTTTTACACTTAGCACTTGTGTCCTCAGTGCCTCTACCATTGCTTCAATTCCCCAGTGAGTTTCTTGATGTTGTCTGTTAGCTAATTTACGCATAATTTTCTGTGTAACTATTATTTGTTGTGAGGGAGTCACCCACCACCCTTCTTCATTTTTGTTTGCTTTCAGTACATTAGCCAATTGATCATCTTCTGGTGTGTATTGCAGACTCTCAGGTCCCAAATTTCGGACCTTTTCACAGAATCACAGAATCACAGAATGTTAGGGATTGGAAGGGACCTCGAAAGATCATCTAGTCCAATCCCCCTGCCGGGGCAGGATTGCCTAGACCATATCACACAGGAACGCGTCCAGGCGGGTTTTGAATGTCTCCAGAGAAGGAGACTCCACAACCTCTCTGGGCAGCCTGTTCCAGTGTTCAGTCACCCTTACAGTAAAGAAGTTTTTCCTCAAATTTAAGTGGAACCTCCTGTGTTCCAGCTTGCACCCATTGCCCCTTGTCCTGTCAAGGGATGTCACTGAGAAGAGCCTGCCTCCATCCTCTTGACACTTGCCCTTTACATATTTATAAACATTAATGAGGTCACCCCTCAGTCTCCTCTTCTCTAAGCTAAAGAGACCCAGCTCCCTCAGCCTCTCCTCATAAGGGAGATGTTCCACTCCCTTAATCATCTTCGTGGCTCTGCGCTGGACTCTCTCTAGCAGTTCCCTGTCCTTCTTGAACTGAGGGGCCCAGAACTGGACACAATACTCCAGATGCGGCCTCACCAGGGCAGAGTAGAGGGGGAGGAGAACCTCTCTCGACCTGCTGACCACACCCCTTCTAATACACCCCAGGATGCCATTGGCCTTCTTGGCCACAAGGGCACACTGCTGGCTCATGGTCATCCTGTTGTCCACTAGGACCCCCAGGTCCCTTTCCCCTACGCTGGTCTCCAACAGCTCTGTCCCCAACTTGTACTCATACATGGGGTTGTTCTTGCCCAGATGCAGGACTCTACACTTGCCCTTGTTATATTTCATTAAATTTCTCCCCGCCCAACTCTCCAGCCTGTCCAGGTCTCTCTGAATGGCTGCGCAGCCTTCCGGCATCTCAGCCACTCCTCCCAGTTTTGTGTCATCAGCGAACTTGCTGACAGCGCACTCTAATCCCTCATCCAAGTCATTAATGAATATATTGAATAGAACTGGTCCCAGAACCGACCCTTGAGGGACTCCGCTAGACACAGACCTCCAACTGGACTCTGTCCCGCTGACCACTACTCTCTGGCTTCTTTCCTTCAGCCAGTTTACAATCCACCTCACTACCCGATCATCCAGACCACACTTCCCCAGTTTAGCTGCGAGGATGCTGTGGGAGACCGTGTCAAACGCTTTACTGAAATCGAGATAGACCACATCCACAGCTTTACCATCATCTATCCACCGGGTAACATCCTCATAAAAGGCTATCAAGTTGGTTGAGCAAGACTTCCCCTTGGTGAAGCCATGCTGAGTGCCCCTAATGATCCCCCTATCCTTGATGTGCCTAGAGACAGCACCAAGAACAAGTTGCTCCATCACCTTTCCGGGGATGGAGGTGAGGCTGACCGGTCTATAGTTACCCGGGTCCTCCTTCCTGCCCTTTTTGAAGACTGGAGTGACATTCGCTTTCCTCCAGTCCTCAGGCACCTCTCCCGTTGCCCACGACTTAGCAAAGATGATGGAGAGTGGCCTAGCAATGACTTCCGCCAGCTCCCTCAGCACCCGCGGGTGCATCCCATCAGGGCCCATGGATTTATGGACATCCAGGTTGCTTAATTGGTCCCTGACCCAGCCCTCATCAACCAAGACAGATTCCTCCTTTATCCTGACTTCTTCTGGGGCCTCAGGGGTCCGGGGCTCCTCAGGACAGCCTCCAACAGTATAGACAGAGGCAAAGAAGGCATTCAGTAACTCCGCCTTCTTTTTATCCTCTGTCTCCAGGACCCCCACCTCATTCATCAGTGGGCCTACATTGCCTCTAGTGTTGGCTTTACCTGCAATGTATTTGAAGAAGCCCTTTCTGTTGTCCTTGACCTCTCTTGCAAGGTTTAATTCCAAGGAGGCCTTAGCTTTCCTAGTTGCCTCCCTACATCCTCTGACAACAGACTTATATTCCTCCCAAGTGGCCAGCCCCTCCTTCCACGATCTGTACACCTTCTTCTTCCACTTGAGTTTGCCCAGCAGTTCCCTGTTCAACCATGCAGGTCTCCTGGTACCCTTCCTTGACTTCCTACCTGTTGGGATGCTCTGATCTTGAGCTCGGAAGAAGCAGTCCTTGAACGCTAACCAACTATCTTGGGCCCCCTTACCTTCTAGTACCCTGTCCCATGGGATTTCCCCTAGCAATTGCTTGAAAAGGCCAAAGTTGGCCCTCCTGAAGTTCAGGGTTGTGATTCTGCTAGCTATTCTGTTCCTGCCACATGAGATCCTGAACTCTACCATCTCATGGTCGCTACAACCAAGGCTGCCCTCAACCTTCACCTCTTCAACCAGACCCTCCTTGTTAGTGAGGATCAGATCCAGCAGCGCTCCTCTCCTAGTCGGCTCATCCACCATTTGCATCAGAAAGTTATCATCAATGCACTGGAGGAACCTCCTGGACTGGGGATGGCTGGCTGAGTAGGCCTCCCAGCAAATATCAGGGTAGTTGAAATCCCCCATGACAGCCAGGCCCTGTAATTGCGAGACTGCTCTCAGCTGCCTGTAGAAGGCCTCATCACCGTCCTCATCCTGATCCGGTGGCCTGTAATAGACACCCACAACAGTATCACCCCTGCCAGCCTGCCCCTTAATTCGCACCCACAAACTCTCAACTCGCTCCTGATCTGCCTCTGGACAGAACTCAATACATTCTAGCTGCTCACTCACATAAACTCCACCACCTCTCCTTAGCGGCCTGTCTTTCCTGAACAGGACATAGCCATCCATGACCACATTCCAGTCATGCGAGGTGTCCCACCAAGTCTCTGTAATTGCCACTAGATCATAGCCCCCCGACCGAACACGGATTTCCAACTCCTCCTGCTTATTCCCCATGCTGCGTGCATTGGTGTACAGGCATTTCAGGGAGCGAGCTGGGCACACCGATTTCATCCCAGATTCACCCCCTGATTTCACCCCAGGGGGATGGGGGGCCTCCTGGTCTACCTCAACACTAGAGCATTGCCCCAGTGGTGCAAGCCCAGCTACCACCCCATCCCCCTTCGAATCTAGTTTAAAGCTCTCCGAATGAGCCCTGCTAATTCCTGTCCCAGAACCCTTTTGCCCCTACGACATAAACCTTTCCCATGTATCACTGTCACGCCTGGTGTCTTATAGAACCAGCCATTATCAAAGAACCCAAAGCCCTGCCTGTAGCACCAGTCTCGTAGCCAGGCGTTAATAGAGAGAATCCTACTGTTCCATCCCACGTCATCTCCTGAAAATGGAAGGAGGGAGGAGAAAACAACTTGTGCCCAGACTCTTTCACCAACCGTCCTAGGGCCTTGTAGTCTTTCTTCATCCCCCTCAGACTATGGGATGCAGCTTCTTCCCCACCTGTCTGGAAGATGAGCAGGGGGTAGTAGTCTGTGGCCTTCACCAGGTTGGGGAGTTGCCTGGTGATATCCCTGATTCGGGCTCCAGGCAGGCTGCAGACCTCCCTGGGATGGGGGTCAGCTCTGCATATTGGGCCCTCAGATCCCTTTAGGAAGGAGTCTCCAACCACTAAAACTCTTCTCTTCTTCCTTGTGGAGGAGGTAGCTATACGCCCGTCAGGTTTTTCTGACTGTGGTGGGACCTCTGATATAGGTTGCCTCTCCACCACATCCCCATTGGACCGGCTGTATTCCACTAGGGCTTCATATCTATTGCTCAGAGGCACCTGTGGAGGCAAGGTAGGCAAGGAGGGCACTCGCCTTTTGCCACGGCCATAGACTTGCCTCCACTCACTCTTCTCCTCTAGGTTATTGTTTTCCACCTGAGAGGGGCAGAGTACAGGGGTCCCTTGATCCTGGGAGCTCTCCGGCAGGTGCTCCCATTTTTGTTGCAGGGAGGGCAGAGCCTGGCTCCACCAGTCTATCTCCATTTCAGCCTCCCGAATGCTCCTAAGCCTTTCTACTTCGGCTTGAAGCCTTTCAACCTGGCTTTGCAGCTGTGCCGCTCAGCCGAGCAGATCATCTACTTGCTCACAGCACACACAGCCCCCTGACACCACAGAGACGCCGTAGCATTCCCTGCAGCCTGCGACCTGCACCATCGCCTCCTTCCGTGGGAGCTCTGTCTGGGTTCCCACATCCATTTTGGTCTTCTTCCACCGGGTAGATACCATTGTTCTTTCACTGAACTGGGAAATACCTGTTGGTGGCACCCCTGGTTCACAGCTCCTTGGCACCTTCCTCGCCTTGTGCACTGGGAGGGAGTCAGTGCCCTCCCCAACGAGCTGCAAACAACTGCAGCCTCTCCTGCCCTGGGACACACCCAGTCACTGCTGACTCACCCAGGCACTGCTGAGTCTCTCCCCTCTGGGCAGGGACTAGTCCCTGACCTCCAGGGGGCTCTTTATCAACGATAACAGGGGGTGGAGCGTTTAAATCGCCCGCGGTGCCTCCGGCTACGCCCCCTCCTCTCCTGATTCGTTGCCGGGAACCTCCAGGTCCGGGTCCGGGGTCAGAGGGAAGCAGCTCGGGGCTGATGCTCGCGGGGGGCTCAGGGGGGGCCCAGAGTACGAAAAACCGCCCGGTTAAGCCCGATGTCGCCCTCGCCCCCGCACTAACCTCAAGTCGCTGCCGCCGCTTTCGCTGCTGCCGCCACTGTCAGCTGTTTGATCTGGTTTCACCGCGTTTAAATCGCCCGCGGTGCCTCCGGCTACGCCCCCTCCTCTCCTGATTCGTTGCCGGGAACCTCCGGGTCCGGGTCCGGGGTCAGAGGGAAGCAGCTCGGGGCTGATGCTCGCGGGGGGTCAGGGGGGGCCCAGAGTACGAAAAACCGTACGAAAAACTTTTCTGGTAAGAGTAGCAATACTTGATTCTCGGCTGCTTCTTTTGCAGCTTTGTCTGCCATTCGGTTTCCCACATGCACCAGACTGTCTCCAAATTGATGTGCTTTACAATGCATGATTGACACTAGTCTGGGCAGATTAATTGCTTGTAATAATTGCTGGATTGTTGGCCCATATTTGACTGGGGATCCTTGAGAGGTTAACAGTCCCCTCTCTTTCCAAATAGCCCCATGAGCATGGACTACTCCAAAAGCAAATTTTGAGTCTGTCCATATATTGACAGTTTTGTCTTTTGACAACTCTAATGCTCTCAGAAGGGCTATGAGCTCTGCTTTCTGAGCTGATTTATTAGATGGTAGAGCCTTAGCTTCAATTATTTCCTCAGTCGTTACCACTGCGTATCCTGCTTTTCGTGTTACATTCCGCATAAAGCTACTACCATCCACAAACAAGTCCCAGTCTGCATTGTCCATCGGCAAGTCTTTCAAATCTGCTCTGCTGGAGTATGTCTGTTCCATCGTCTGCAAGCAATTATGTGTTAATTCTGTCCTACCAGGATCAACAGGATCTGCAGTCAGAAAGGTTGCTGGATTCAGGATGTTGGTTACTTTCAGCTCCACATCATCTTGTTCCAGAAGAATGGCTTGATATTTCAGCATCCGGCTCGGTGACAGCCAGTGTCCTCCTTTCTGTTCCAGAACAGTTGTAACTGCATGGGGCACAAACACAGTTAGCTTTTGCCCGAGCGTCAATTTTCGGGCCTCTTGGATCAGTAGTACTGTAGCTGCCACTGCTCGGAGGCATGCTGGCCATCCCTTACTGACATTGTCTCGTTGTTTCGAAAAGTATCCCACAGGTCTTTTCCATGATCCTAGTTTCTGGGCCAACACTCCTACAGCAATATACAGCAACACTCCTACAGACAACAGGTGTGACGGTAATACATGGGAAAGGCTTATGTCGTAAGGGCAAAAGGGTTCTGGGGCAGGAATTAGCAGGGCTCATTCGGAGAGCTTTAAACTAGATTCGAAGGGGGATGGGGTAGTAGCTGGGCTTGCACCACTGGGGCAACGCTCTAGTGTTGAGGTAGACCAGGAGGCCCCCCATCCCCCTGGGGTGAAATCGGTGTGCTCAGCTCGCTCCCTGAAATGCCTGTACACCAATGCACGCAGCATGGGGAATAAACAGGAGGAGTTGGAAATCCGTGTTCGGTCGGGGGGCTATGATCTAGTGGCAATTACAGAGACTTGGTGGGACGCCTCACATGACTGGAATGTGGTCATGGATGGCTATGTCTTGTTCAGGAAAGACAGGCCGCTAAGGAGAGGTGGTGGAGTTGCTCTTTATATGAGTGAGCAGCTAGAATGTATTGAGTTCTGTCCAGGGGCGGATCAGGAGCAAGTTGAGAGTTTGTGGGTGTGAATTAAGGGGCAGGCTGGCAGGGGTGATACTGTTGTGGGTGTCTATTACAGGCCACCGGATCAGGATGAGGACGGTGATGAGGCCTTCTACAGGCAGCTGAGAGCAGTCTCGCAATTACAGGGCCTGGTTGTCGTGGGGGATTTCAACTACCCTGATATTTGCTGGAGGCCTACTCAGCCAGCCATCCCCAGTCCAGGAGGTTCCTCCAGTGCATTGATGATAACTTTCTGATGCAAATGGTGGATGAGCCAACTAGGAGAGGAGCGCTGCTGGATCTGATCCTCACTAAAAAGGAGGGTCTGGTTGAAGAGGTGAAGGTTGAGGGCAGCCTTGGTTGTAGTGACCATGAGATGGTAGAGTTCAGGATCTCATGTGGCAGGAACAGAATAGCTAGCAGAATCGCAACCCTGGACTTCAGGAGGGCCAACTTTGGCCTTTTCAAGCAATTGCTAGGGGAAATCCCATGGGACAGGGTACTAGAAGGTAAGGGGGCCCAAGATAGTTGGTTAGCATTCAAGGACTGCTTCTTCCGAGCTCAAGATCAGAGCAGGTAGGAAGTCAAGGAAGGGTACCAGGAGACCTGCATGGTTGAACAGGGAACTGCTGGGCAAACTCAAGTGGAAGAAAAAGGTGTACAGATCATGGAAGGAGGGGCTGGCCACTTGGGAGGAATATAAGTCTGTTGTCAGAGGATGTAGGGAGGCAACTAGGAAAGCTAAGGCCTCCTTGGAATTAAAACTTGCAAGAGAGGTCAAGGACAACAGAAAGGGCTTCTTCAAATACATTGCAGGTAAAGCCAACACTAGAGGCAATGTAGGCCCACTGATGAATGAGGTGGGGGCCCTGGAGACAGAGGATAAAAAGAAGGCAGAGTTACTGAATGCCTTCTTTGCCTCTGTCTATACTGTTGGAGGCTGTCCTGAGGAGCCCCGGACCCCTGAGGCCCCAGAAGAAGTCAGGATAGAGGAGGAATCTGTCTTGGTTGATGAAGGCTGGGTCAGGGACCAATTAAGCAATCTGGACGTCCATAAATCCATGGGTCCTGATGGGATGCACCCGCGGGTGCTGAGGGAGCTGGTGGAAGTCATTGCTAGGCCACTCTCCATCATCTTTGCTAAGTCGTGGGCAACGGGAGAGGTGCCTGAGGACTGGAGGAAAGCGAATGTCACTCCAGTCTTCAAAAAGGGCAAGAAGGAGGACCCGGGTAACTATAGACCGGTCAGCCTCACCTCCATCCCCAGAAAGGTAATGGAACAACTTGTCCTTGGTGCTGTCTCTAGACACATCAAGGATAGGGGGATCATTAGGGGCACTCAGCATGGCTTCACCAAGGGGAAGTCTTGCTCAACCAACTTGATAGCCTTTTATGAGGATGTTACCCGGTGGATAGATGATGGTAAAGCTGTGGATGTCGTCTATCTCGATTTCAGTAAAGCGTTTGACACGGTCTCCCACAGCATCCTCGCAGCTAAACTGGGGAAGTGTGGTCTGGATGATCGGGTAGTGAGGTGGATTGTGAACTGGCTGAAGGAAAGAAGCCAGAGAGTGGTGATCAATGGGACAGAGTCCAGTTGGAGGTCTGTGTCTAGCGGAGTCCCTCAAGGGTCGGTTCTGGGACCAGTTCTATTCAATATATTCATTAATGACTTGGATGAGGGATTAGAGTGCGCTGTCAGCAAGTTCGCTGATGACACAAAACTGGGAGGAGTGGCTGATGCGCCGGAAGGCTTTGCAGCCATTCAGAGAGACCTGGACAGGCTGGAGAGTTGGGCGGGGAGAAATTTAATGAAATATAACAAGGGCAAGTGTAGAGTCCTGCATCTGGGCAAGAACAACCCCATGTACCAGTACAAGTTGGGGGCAGACCTGTTGGAGAGCAGCGTAGGGGAAAGGGACCTGGGGGTCCTAGTGGACAGCAGGATGACCATGAGCCAGCAGTGTGCCCTTGTGGCCAAGAAGGCCAATGGCATCCTGGGGTGTATTAGAAGGGGTGTGGTCAGCAGGTCGAGAGAGGTTCTCCTCCCCCTCTACTCTGCCCTGGTGAGGCCGCATCTGGAATATTGTGTCCAGTTCTGGGCCCCTCAGTTCAAGAAGGACAGGGAACTGCTGGAGAGAGTCCAGCGCAGAGCCACGAAGATGAGCCTTATCAATACCACCATCTCTGGACAGGGATCCCAACTGTCTGGCTTCTCTGCCATCTAATTGCATGCTATCTGCCCCATTATCCCAGCATCGGAGCAGCCAGGTAATAATAGGCTCACCGTCATAACGGCTGAAGTCTTTCCTTATATTTCTCACGTCCTTCAGGGATAAGGAGTGGTAGGTTATCTCTACATCCGAGTCCTCCTCTTGTGATAGTTCTGCTTTAGAAGGACCTTTCTTCTGTGATGGGTCTGCTTTAAAAGGACAATGGAGGAAACCCCCATCTGTGTCAGGCCCTACCTCTGCCTGAGAAGGGCCCTCACCTGGGTCATATGATGGCTCTGCCTTAGAAGGCTCTGAGTCATCATCCTTCTCTTCACTAGCTGATTTCTTTTGGTATTTCTTCCTGGTTACAGGAGCAATTGGTACAGATTTGATAGATGCTGGGGTCTGAGTAGATGCAGTGGCTGTCTTGGGAGTACTGAGAGTCTTAGTAGCTGCAATGGCCATCTTGGGGGGTGTAGCAGCTGTGGTACAGGCTGCCGAGGTTTCAGTGGATTTAGTGGCTGTAGCGGCAGTACACACTGTAGGATCTGAGGGGGCTGCATAACACCTACAACTGTCCCTGCACCGATATTTGATCTTATCCCACATCAGAGACACATTCAGGACAACCAAAAATAAAAACATGCCACCTAGACAGCACCATCCTAATTTTGCAAAATCTAGTGGAATCAGCTTGGCAGAAAAGGAGAAGGTGCTATTTCCCGAAGTAAAACTGGAAGTGTAATCATTAACAGAATCAGCTAAAGGACGCCTGGAGCGTGCAGATGAAGTTGCTGCTACTGATTCGCGATTAAAGCTGCCCATCATTGTGTCATAGAGATAAGAGATCGGAATATTAACTGCCCAGTTTATCACAGCATAAATCAGTATCAAACCCCATACCAAAACAATACATTTTGACCAGCACCCACTGCTAAACTGCATGTAAACATTCATAAGAAGCAAGCAATAACACAGTGCCCACGGCAGGTAAGGCATCATTGCAATACTCAACTGTGAAAGAAACTCCATAAAAAGATGAGATAACACAGCATTCAAAAATGACATCACCATCTTCACTATCTGTTTTACTTTCCAACCCCTTGTAAATCTCAAAGGAAGAAATCTGATACTCTCTGAGCTGAGCTCTCCAGGTCTCCTCCCACCAGAGCCAGGATTCAACTTATCAGAGCAACCTGTTGGAGCTTCTCTCGAGCCCCAGGTTGGGTGCCAATTAAATCTGTCACAGTTTAAAGCTGGGCTGGCTATTAACCAGGTGGCAGATGCTCTCTGTTAACCCTCTCCCCGCCCCCTAAGAGAAAGGGAAAAGGGAGAGAGACTTACGGGTTGGAAAGTTAAAACAGTTTTAATAAGCTATAATAATGAAAAAGAGTATAATAACAATAATAATAGAAATAATCAAATATATACAAATATATACAAAACCAAGACTGAGAGCTTGGAAATCCTCCTCAGGCAAAGTTGCTCCCCCAGCACGGGCAGAGGGGAAAATGCAGTAGCTCTCCCCAGCACGGGCAGAGAGGAAAATGCAGTAGCTCCCCCCAGCACGGGCAGAGGGGAAAATGCAGTAGCTCCCCCTGCTATCACACCTGCAGGCTTTTAACTGGAAACTGGCAAAGCTGGTACCAATCAGTGGGAGACAGGAGGGCCCCTCCCTCCTGGGCCCCACCTCCAGGAGGCAGTGGGTTAGTGATAAATAGGAAAGTGAGAATGACATGTATGGGATGGAATATCTTGTTGGTCAATCTTGGGTCACCTGCCCTGTCTGCTCCCCCCTGCAGCTGCGACCCCCCTTTGGCTCTTCACTCATAAGCAGTGAGGAATTTAGCAGTGACCTTGGTTTCTCTAAGACTAATTGGCCTGGTTTGGGCCAAACCAGGACACTAAGTTTGGAAGACCCAGAGCTGGAGCACTCATTAAAGTCTGTTTTAATTTCATAAATGCATCTCTGCATTGCTGAGTCCAGACAAGGAGGTTTCCCTCTCCTTTTACAGCTTCATATAAGGGTTTGGCAATGAGTCCAAAGTTCATTATCCAGAGGTGGCACCATCCGGCCATCCCTAGAAATGCTCGAAGCTCCCGCTTTGATCTGGGTTCCAGAATTTGGCAGATAGCCTCTTTTCTTTCAGTTCCCAGATTACGTTGACCCTGGGAAATTGTGAATCCCAAATATATTACTTCTTGCTGAGTTATCTGTGCCTTTCGCCGGGAGACCTTGTACCCTGCCAGTCACAGAAAGTTTAGAAGATCTATTGTTATCTGTATGAAATCCTCCCTGTTACTTGCTGCTACCAGTATGTCATCCACATACTGCAGTAAGGTGATGTTTTCATGCATCCTCTGCCATTTCTCTAATTCTCTGGCCAATTGATTTCCAAAGATTGTAGGACTATTTTTAAATCCTTGCGGCAACACTGTCCAGCACAGTTGAGTTTTTCTACCAGTCGTGGGACTTTCCCATTCGAAAGCAAACAGTTCCTGACTCTCGTCTGCCAGTGGGAGACAAAAGAACGCATCTTTTAGGTCTAATACGGTAAACCATTTATCTGTTTCCTTCAGAGTGGTTAAAAGAGTGTACGGGTTTGCCACTACCGGGTGGACATCCTGCACGATTTGATTTATAGCTCGTAAGTCCTGAACCAATCTATATTCTTCTGAACGAGGTTTCTTAACCAGCAGTATTGGAGTGTTGTATTCTGATTGGCATTCTCTTAGTAACCCAAAATTTAGAAATCGTTCTATTAGTGGTTCTAGTCCTTTTCTTGCTTCTAGCTTAATTGGATACTGCTTTCGTCTTATCGGTCGGGCGTCTGGTTTCAGCTGGATGATTACCGGCTCTGCCGCTCGGGATCGTCCCGGTGTTCCTGAGGCCCATACGAAAGGTGTCACAGTGTTTTCAATTTCTTCTGGTATCTCCTGTAGTTCGGCTTCCTTCTGTAACATATAAACTTGGGCATCCAGAGCTTTATATTCAGGAATGTGGACTTGGATTTTTCCTTTTGTAAAAGTAATTTGTGCATTCAATTTGCTTAATATATCTCGTCCTAGCAGCGGCATGGGGCAATCTGGCATGTAGAGAAATTGATGGGTTAACACCCTTTATCCAATTCCAAATTCTAAAGGCTGGAAAAACGGTCGGATTTCTTCCTGCCTGTGGCACCAATAACTGACACACTCTGATTACTCAAATTACCCTTGCATGTATTTAACACTGAATAGGTAGCTCCTGTATCTACTAAAAATCTTATATTCTCATTCCCCAACCTTATTATAACCAGGGGTTCTGTTGGGGAGGATTTCGATTCAACCCCGGGTCTTCCTCAGTCTGAACCCACAGCCATCATGTTAACAGCTTTCCTTGGCATTTCCCCAAGGCCTCGCCGACCTAATTGCGGACACTCCCTTTTCCAGTGCCCTTTCTGCTTGCAGAAAGCACACTGATTTTTCTCTAATTGCTTTCCAGTTCTTAGAACGTCATCAGAAGATTTTCTTCCCTTTGGCTTTCCCCGGTAATTCCGTTCTCTAACCCTATTATTTTCCTGGGCTATAGCTGCTGCCAGTTGCTGGTTGTTTATAAACACCTCTCTTTTCTTTTTTTCTTCTCTACTTTTTCTCTGTTGTTATACACTTTCCAGGCATTTTCTAACATTTTGTCCAGTGAGAGGGCATCTGCCCCCTCTATTTTCTGCAGTTTCCGTTTTATATCTGCACTAGACTGTCCCATAAAAATGTGTATTAACGAGACAGCATCTACATCATTTTCCAGATTCAAATCAGTGTATTTTCTTGCAGCCTCTGTTAGTCTTTCAAGGAAAGAGGAGGGATCCTCATTCTTTCCTTGAATGACCTGATACAATTTAGACCAATTCTTTGACTTTGGAATAGCATTCCGAACACCATGCAAAATCAATCGTTGGTATTCGGTCAATAACAACCTCTGAGCAGGAACGTTAGGGTCCCAATCAGGTTTATTGGGAGGAAAATGTTCATCTAGCCGTCCTGCTTGTGCAGCTTGAACATGCACTCGTTCAGCCTCCTCTCTGGCCTTGGCCAGAATGAGTCGTTTTTCCTCAAAAATCACTAAGTTATTCAAGATAATTTGCAAATCTTTCCAATCCGGATCATGATTTTCAATTATAGTTTCCATAACCTTTGTTACCCGTTCAGGGTCCTCCCTATATGCTCCTGCCATCTCCCTCCAGGATTTTAAATCCAATACAGAAAACGGCACTTTTACCCAGACCGGCCACTCCAGTCCTACTGCTTGTCTGAGAGGGGCTTGCATATCAGCATTTCTCTGCCTAGTCCTACCCGCCAACGGACTGAAACCTGCTTCACCTTCACCATCAGTACTGTCCGATTCACTTTGTTCATTATCCCTTCTCGGTCCAACTAACATTTGAACATCCTCCTCATTCTCCTCCTCCTCTCTTTTCTCCTTATATTATTACACCGCTTGCCAATGCTGCATGCTGAACAACAATGCTTAGGCACTTTCTTTTTCCCTGCCTCTAATGCCAATACTTCACCTTCGCTTACAATCAAACCACATTCCTTACGCACATCATAATCATCCCGTAATGCAAAGAACAAATTCACATACGGCATCGCATCCCACTTTCCCTCTCGTCTACAGAACAGCATTAATTGCAGTATTGTGTTGTAACTTATACTCCCAGTCTTAGACCATTTCTCCTGATCATCTAGGATATCCAAAGGCCACCACTGATTACAATATTCTACTAACTTTTACGAGTAAGGGGATCACCCCCAAACTTTTTCCAGTGTTTTAATATACACCCTAAGGGAGAGCCCTTATGAATCCCCCCTTCGGTAGACAAACTGTTTCCCATTTTACAAAGTTTCAAAATTAACACAAATACCTGAACAAGGTTATATACACAACAAATAAATCTATCACAGTTCAAAGCCGGACCGGCTGTTAAACTGATAACAAGCAGTGAACGGCAAAACGCCGCTCGCCTCCCCCCTTTCTCCCTTCCCTCCCCCGAAAGGGAGGAACGGAGAACACAGAGAGAAAACTTGCAAGCCGAAAGTCAAAAGCAGTTTCGCTAAGCGGCAATGAATATACAAATATATACAAATATGTACAAAACCAATATTCAACCCAAAATCCGGACTCCGGGCGTCCCCGTAGTAGCGTACGGATTATCACAATTGTGCACACCAAAACCAATAGCTTAACAACGCGCACTTAATTCAAGTACGGCTTATTTGTAAGCAACCCAAAACCAATCGCTTAACAACGCGCACTTAATTCAGGTACGGCTTATTTGTAAGCAACCCAAAATGCTTAACAACGCGCACTTAATTCAGGTACGACTTATTTGTAAGCAACCCAAAACCAATAGCTTAAGCAACCAAATTAAAATACCGGTACCAATACTCACAACCAATGTCGTTAATCTCCCAGATAGCTGTTAGCTGTCTCGGAAACTCACCCGACCAGGGAATCGGAGGCTTCCCCGAAAATACTCTGGTGCGCGCTGGAGTCCTCATGATTCCTCTGGTCCGTCGAGATTCCGGAGAGCTGGTCCCATCTGGGTCGCCAAATTCTGTTACCGAAAAGGAGTAACCAAGAAAACTCTCCAAACCAAATGATAGTTTAGAAAGCCGACATTGGTTTATTACAGCTGGGTGCATGGGGGATATCTCCTCCTAGCATGCACATCTAAGAACAAAAGCTTGCCCCTTATATACAATTCCAAGGGAAAAACCCACCCAATCAAAAAAACAACTTATACATAACACATTATGTAATGCATTACGTAATGTCTTTACACATGCGTACTAAATTGGGGAAGGGGTCTTTGGTGGTCTCTGGGGGTCGCTGGTGGTCCCAATCCCCCTTAAATCGTGCTTGTGCGCAAGTGTGGTTGAGGCCTTCTTGTTTACAAGTACATGTGTTCCCGAGAAGAAGATATCGTTTTGGACTTATCTCTCCTCTGACACAAGAGTTTATGAATCAAATTAATTTAGACATCACAAAGTTGTTCTTTACAGTTTTGTTTTGTCTTTTGGCCTTATATAATTAGCAGAGACCTTTGTTTATCTAAGAGTAAGCGTAAACAGCATGAATCTTTGTTTACTAGAACCTTGTTATCAATCCCATAAACAAACTTTATCTACAAAACATGTAGATACTTCAGAACCTATTATTATTATTCTATATTATTCTTAGCTAAAAGGAAGATTATTGACAGGAAAGTTTGTTCTGTGTAAAGGTAACACAGAGCAAGCCTTTAGAGCCTACTCTGAGGCCTACTCTTGCTAAACTGTTGCTAACTCTGAGGCCTACTCTTGCTAAACTGTTGCTAACTTGAACCGTCTGGTATCAGATTGACATTGTGGACGACAGCCAAGAATGGGAACGCTTGCTCGAATGGTTACACGTTAAGCGTGGCCATACTGGGCGGGCAGACCTATATTGAGAAGGGTTAGCCCGAGGATGGCCTATATCCGTTAAACTATGCGAACAAGTAGTAACTGCCTGTTCGCAGTGTCGTTTACGGATTAATAGAGATCATCCCAGTAAGGCACCTCCCTTACACATTCGGGACAAGAAAACATTGTGGCACTCCTGGCAGATTGATTATATCGGACCTCTGAGACCCTCAGGTAAAAGAAAACATGTCCTGGTAGGAGTGTAAATAATCTCCGGCCTCACTATGGCCACTCCTGCCGAATCAGCCACAGGGGAGAACACGGTGAGGACCCTTAAGGGATGGTTCAGCACACTCCCCCTTCCAGAGGAAATCCAAAGTGATAACGGTTCACACTTTACAGCTACAGCGGTACAAGATTGGGCCAAGGAGGAAGGGATCCGGTGGATATTCCACACTCCCTATTATCCTCAGGCGAATGGCATTGTTGAGCACACCAATGGATTAGTTAAGCGCTTTGCGAAGACACACGAGCCCGGATGGCACCTGCGACTACCTAATGCCATCTATCAATTAAACAACAGATGGAGTGGAGATGGTAGCCCCATAATGAAGGCTTTCTGTGTAACAGCTACCACCATTGCTCCAAAAATACATACCAAACCGGGAGAATACCCTACAGGTTTTTATGCAGGACAACCTGTGCTGGTAAAAATGCCCCAAATTGGAGCAGTGCCAATGGTACTAGTCACTCCTAAAAATCCCTATGCATGGGAAGCAAAAGATTGTTCTGGGAAAATACACTGGATCAGTACCCGGTGGATTTTACCTTCCTTTTAACCCCGTCGGTCGAAAAAGACCGAGCATGTTTTTCTTCCCCTTTTTGTGTTCACAGGAATTCCAAATGAGTAACACGTGGACATGAACTGCACATGGATGGAAGGATTAGCCTATGCTGATCTTGAATGCGTACAAGGAATATTATCTCTGATTCTAACCATAATATTGTTTCTACTGTGTGTAATCATCTGGAAACCTAAGTTTTGAAAATGATATGCAGATTTGTGTTATTATCTCTTACCCTGACAACATACTTCCCCTTGATTCACAATCAAGAGGATGCGAATTGGCCATGGTCTCAGGCTTTTATTAGACACAATGCACAGACAGGGGTACCAAAGGGAAAGCTAACTCTGGCGACTATAGTCCTACATGACAAAAGGGTGTTTTCAAAACGTGAGTGGGTTTGGAATAGTTGGTATCCATCCCTGAAGGGTAAAGTGGGAGAAGAGATCCATATAGGATGCAGAATGGTTAATGGCTCGGCTCATGAGAAGGTCACAAAGATAGGGATATCTTATCCCGGGAACTCACACCAAGGGACCACTAAATATTGCATTAATGAACAGTGGGATTACTGGCATAATTTTACTCTTGTGGAACCTACCTTCGTGAGTTGTCAGTGGCAACAGCATGAAATAGCGTTGCACTTTAAATTTCAAATAGACACAATCAAGCCTGACCCGACTACATGGCCTAGTTCAACTCCACGCCCTTTATTTGAACCGTCTGGCGATGATCCCATAGAAATCTTGCAAGGTGGACTTAAAAATCTACCCCTTAACACCACAATCTCTGATGACCCTTGGGATAACGCATTGTTAAGATACACCTCTGGTGTTGGAACACAACAACAAAGGAAAAATCTAAACCTTGCTACTCTGGTTATGCAAGGGAATAAAATATATCGCCTAGACGAATGGGGTTATGGTGACTCACCCATGAAGGTCGGTTCGCTACAAGTGGCTAGACTTGAAACCACTCTGGGACAGATTTTACAAGTTGGTTGTCGACTAGTCAATGGGTCTACTTACCACAGACCGACTGAAATTCGAGCAATCCATGTGAATGATACCAAGTCGAAACATATTACCAACTGCTTGAGCATAACAGAGCCACATTTAGATTGTTGGTACAACTTTACTTATACTCAACCCATAATGATGTATTGTCTCTGGAGTAACCCGCTTCCCAAGGGTGAAGACATAATGCTTGATTTTGTGATTGTCACTATGGAATCCTGACCTACCAAGGAATATGCCAAACCTACATCCCAACAAATTTTGGGGAATAAACCCGTTCAAACACCCACAAGTCTAAATCCTTATATCTTTAATATTGGTCCTTATGCTATTAGAAATACCGGTCAACAACAAATATTGTTCAACCGAACCTATTCTCTCAAGCAAGTGGAACTATCAATGCAAATTAATGTCTCTGCCATCAAACCCACTTGCTTACCCTTCCTGGGTACCTCCTATGCAGGATGGTATGCATGGTTACATGGGCGGACTCTTACCCCCTCACAACGATTGAAGAGAGATGTGACTGGTATCTTGGGCCTAAATAGTATAGATGCTGAAATACTTGCCAACAAACTAGCCACGACTACTGGTAACTTAGATAGGATAGAACACCCCCTGCGGTCTTCCCTTTTAACCCTGGGAAATAACCAATTACTTTTTTCAAATATATTACCTCAATGGGAAGAAACAAATGAAAAGGACCATCAGTTGATTGCAAATACACTGGATACGACCCAAAACAATGTTTCTTTAGCACTCAGTTGTATCCAAGCCCAGCTTTGGATGCAATCGATGACCTCTGCAATTATAAGGGAAGGTGAAGGAGGTACCTTACCCACCGAAATTCAAAAAATAATATGGGATAAAGCAATTGACTTTGAGAAAAAAATTCCAATCCTGGTGGTATCTAGTTAATTTCACCTATGACCCCACTGAGAGTAAGGCCACTACTTTTGTCTTGATGATACGTAATGCCTCAGTATATACCATATATCCAATTATTACACTGGGATTGAATCACAATGGAACAATACTATATCCCATTGAGCATAAAGGGTGGGCAAAAAGAAATGGTAACAAATGGCAAACTGTTGACATCGATGCATGTATCACACGAGAACAACAAGGATTTATTTGTGAGAGTAACGCTCTCAAAGCGCAAGACACTTGTCTTGACACCGAGCAGAATATTTGCCTTTTTGAGATTCATCCTGATGATACTCCCAAAACTGTGCTTGTATATATTGGGAAATGATGTATTTGTATGAGATCTCCTTGTAGTCTTATATTTGTAGATGACATAGCGATGAATATTGATAATCATTTGAATTTCTGTGTTTGTAACTTTGCTAATATTATTGGATGTGATTTTAGTTACTTAGCTCCTGTTACGTCTCACTAGTTGCTACAAACCAACTATACACTGATTCACGATTTACCACCTGTTCCTATTGGAATGAAAAAGCTGCTACAACATGATGACTTGAGGCGACTGTTGAAGGAGACCCAGAAGAGTGGACAAAAAACTCTGATTACTGTCCATCATGATATGAAGGTGTCACGGTTTAAAGCTGGGCCGACTATTAAACCTGCGGCAGATGCTCTCTGTTATCCCCCAGCCCCTCCCCTCAAAGGGAAAGGGAAAGGGAAAAGGGAGAGAGACTTCTGGGTTGGAAAGTTAAAACAGTTTTAATAAACTATAATAATGGAAAAGAGTATAATAATAATAATAGAAATAATCAAATATATACAAATATATATACAAAGCCAAGATTGAGCTCCCCTGAAGTCAGCCACGTCACCACCAGCACTGCAGGGCAGGCTCCGGGAAGGCCCAGGCTGGGCCTAGCGACGGTCGAGAGCTGGATTCAGGGATGCACGGATCGGGATCGGGGGCAGCAGGAAAACAGACGGAGTCCTCCTTGGACACCGGCCATAGCAGAAAGAGAGCGAGACCCTCGTGATCCCCCCGCTTTATACCGAGAATGACGTGTATGGGATGGAATACCCTCGTTGGTCAATTTTTGGTCACCTGCCCTGTCCGCTCCCCCCTGCAGCTGCGACCCCGCTTCGGCTCTTCACTCATAAGCAGTGAGGAATTCAGCAGTGACCTTGGTTTCTCTAAGACTAAGTACAGCAAGAGCCTTACTGCACAACATCCCTACCGGTGCCTCAGCGATAACTACAAACTTCGAGCGTTATCAGTCCTGGAAGCAGACACTGTCTGCAAAACATGCAGTTAGTTTCAGAAAGTGCAGTTACTTAGAGGAGACTTAGCTGAAAGTAAAAATCACTGAAAGGAAAATCGGCCTGGTTTAGGCCAAACCAGGACATTCCACCCCTTATTCCATACCATTCACGTCATACTCAGATCACCACTACCTTTTCATTTTAAAATATATACAGATAACATTAGTTTATGATTCATCTCTATACAAAAAAAAGTTCATCAAGTTCATTTAGTTCAGGATTGTGGGTTTCCATCTGGCTAAGAGTCTCCCAGGGTAGGAGAGATGGTATGAGCTTTGTCACAGTTCGTGCCCACGGGTTGCAGGTTAAAGATGTCAGTCTCAAGGAGGTTACTGGACACCACTTGCAGCTAGCACCATTCCCATCACCACTGCTTCAACCTGAAAGACACTTATGAACACTGTTAGTATTATGCAGCAATTAACATCATGCAGTTCAGAATTAAGTATTCTCACCCAAGATCAGATCACCTTCAGGGACACATCGGACTCCACCATCCTGCAGCATCACCCACCAAGTACATCCAGGTCCCTGAGCAAAAGCAATCCCATGAATGGGTTTACCTTTGCCCGTAGCAGGAAGAACCCAGATAGTTTTTCCCAACAGATTCCTTTCATGCACCACAGGGACTTTATCCCCTTCTACTGTATGTAGAAGGTCTGACTGAGCAGGGCCACCTCGGTTGATAGATCCCCTGGTGTTAACTAGCCAGGTAGCTTGTGCCAAATGCTTATCCCAGTTTTTAAAGGTTCCACCCCGCATTGCTTTTAGGGTAGTATTTAACAGCCCATTATACCGTTCAACTTTCACAGATGCTGGTGCATGATAGGGGATGTGATATACCCATTCGATGCCATGCTCTTTGGCCCAGTTATCTATGAGACTGTTTTTGAAATGAGTCCCATTGTCCGACTCAATTCTCTCTGGTGTGCCATGTCTCCACAAGATTTGCTTTTCAAGGCCCAGAATAGTGTTCCGGGCAGTGGCATGGGGCACAGCATATGTTTCCAGCCATCCGGTGGTCGCCTCCACCATGGTAAGCACGTACCATTTACCCTGGCAGGTTTGAGGGAGTGTGATGTAGTCAATTTGCCAGGCCTCCCCATATTTATATTTCAACCACCGCCCCCCATACCACAAAGGTTTTAACCGTTTGGCTTGCTTAATTGCGGCGCATGTTTCATAATCATGGATAACCTGTGCAATAGAGTCCATAGTTAAGTCCACGCCTCGGTCACGAGCCCATCTGTATGTTGCATCTCTCCCTTGATGACCTGAAGTGTCATGAGCCCACAGAGCTAAAAATAGTTCACCTTTATGTTCCCAGTCCAAATCTATTTGGAACACTTTAGCAGCCTGATCTGCTTGTTGGTTGTTTCGATGTTCCTCAGTTGCCCGACTTTTAGGTACGTGAGCATCTACATGACGTACCTTCACGACTAGTTTCTCTAGCCGAGTAGCAATATCTTGCCACAGTTCAGCAGCCCAAATAGGTTTACCTTTACGCTGCCAGTTGCTTCGCTTCCACTGCTTTAACCACCCCCACAAGGCATTTGCTACCATCCATGAGTCAGTATAAAGATACAGCCTTGGCCACTTTTCTCGTTCAGCAATGTCTAAAGCCAGCTGGATGGCTTTTACCTCTGCGAATTGACTTGATTCACCTTGTCCTTCTGTGGCTTCTGTGACTCGTCGTATAGGACTCCATATAGCAGCTTTCCACTTCCGATGCTTTCCTACAAGACGGCAGGATCCATCGGTGAACAGGGCATACTGCTTCTCATCCTCTGGTAGTTCATTATATGGTGGGGCTTCTTCAGCACGTATCACCTCCTTTTCTGGTGGCATTCCGAAGTCTTTGCCTTCTGGCCAGTCCATGATCACTTCTAAGATTCCTGGGCGATTAGGGTTTCCTATTCGAGCCCTCTGTGTAATTAATGCAATCCATTTACTCCATGTAGCATCAGTTGCATGATGAGTAGTAGGAACCTTACCCTTGAACATCCAGCCTAGTACTGGTAATCGGGGTGCCAGGAGAAGCTGTGCCTCAGTACCAATTACCTCTGAAGCAGCTCTAACTCCTTCATATGCTGCCAGTATCTCCTTTTCAGTTGGGGTGTAATTGGCCTCGGAACCCTTGTATCCTCAACTCCAAAATCCTAGGGGTCGACCTCGAGTCTCCCCTGGTACTTTCTGCCAGAGGCTCCAGGTAGGACCATTGTCCCCAGCTGCAGTGTAGAGCACATTTTTAACATCTTGTCCCATGCAGACTGGTCCAAGGGCTACTGCATGCACAATTTCTTGTTTAATCTGTTCAAAAGCCTGTTGTTGTTCAGGGCCCCACTGAAAATCATTTTTCTTTCTGGTCACTTGATAAAGAGGGCGTACAATCTGGCTGTAATCTGGAATATGCATTCTCCAGAAACCCACAACGCCTAAGAAGGCTTGTGTTTCCTTTTTATTAGTTGGTGGGGACATAGCTGTTATCTTGTTGATCACCTCTATCGGGATCTGGCGACGCCCATCTTGCCATTTAATCCCTAAAAACTGGATCTCCCGGGCAGGCCCCTTGACCTTGCCTCTTTTTATGGCAAAACCAGCTTTCAGAAGAATTTGGATGATTTTCTCCCCTTTGTCAAAAACTTCTGCTGCTGTATCACCCCATACAATGATGTCATCAATATATTGCAAATGTTCTGGAGCTCCACCCTTTTCTAGTGCAGTCTGGATCAGTCCGTGGCAAATAGTAGGACTGTGTTTCCACCCCTGGGGCAGTCGATTCCAGGTGTACTGGATACCTCTCCAGGTAAAAGCAAACTGTTGCCTGCACTTTGGTGCCAAGGGTATAGAGAAAAATGCATTAGCAATGTCTATGGTGGCGTACCACTTGGCTGCCTTTGACTCCAGTTCATATTGAAGTTCTAGCATGTCTGGCACAGCAGTACTCAGAGGTGGTGTAACTTCATTTAGGCCACGATAGTCCACAGTTAATCTCCATTCTCCATCAGACTTTTGCACTGGCCATATAGGACTATTAAAGGGTGAGCGAGTCTTGTTAATCACTCCTTGATTTTCTAATTGTCTAATCAGTTTATGAATGGGGATCAGGGAGTCTCGATTGGTGCGATATTGTCGTCGGTGCACCGTGGCAGTAGCAATTGGCACCTGTTGTTCTTCAACTTTCAGCAACCCCACAACAGAAGGATCCTCTGAGAGGCCAGGCAAGGTAGACAGCTGTTTAATGTCCTCAGTCTCTACAGCTGCTACACCAAAGGCCCATCTATATCCTTTTGGGTCCTTAAAATACCCTTTCTTAAGGTAGTCTATGCCAAGGATGCATGGAGCATCTGGACCAGTCACAATGGGGTGCTTTTTCCATTCATTTTCAGTTAGGCTCACTTCGGCCTCCAATACAGATAACTCTTGAGATCCCCCTGTTATTCCCGAAATACTGACAGATTCTGTCCCTTTATGATTCGATGGCATGAGGGTGCACTGTGCACCAGTGTCTACCAAGGCTCGATACCTTTGTGGTTCTAATGTGCCAGGCCATCGAATCCACACAGTCCAATAAATTCGGTTGTCCCTCTCCTCTACCTGGCTGGAGGCAGGGCCCCCCTAATTAAGAAATGGATTTGTGCTGCTCACGGGGATTGGACCTTCATTTCCGCTGTTCATATTTGGGAAATAGGGATTTGAGGCCCATCGACCCTGACTGGGGTCCTGCTCACTGGTAACTGGAGCAGCCATCCTCCTAGGAAAATTCTCTCTGGTATTTCTGTTAGCTTGCAACTCACGTACTCGTGCCTGTAGGGTACTGGTAGGTTGTCCATGCCATCTGTTCATGTCCTCCCCATAATCATGCAGGGTAAACCACAGGATACCTCGTGACGTGTTCCGTTTCCTTTGAGCCGGTCCAGTAGGAGGGCGTTTCCTCCTAAAGGCTGCAACGCGGGCCTGTGTAGGTAGAGAGTCAAGTTTATTCTCGATCCTGGACAGTTTGTCTGACAGTTGTTTAAATGAGTCCTTGTCTTCCTTAGTCACTTTTCCCACAGCCGAGACACGGGCCTGCAGTGGGGAAGAAATACTATCTTCATACTGTCGCATACATTTAGTCATTTTGCCCACACTAGGTCGTGCCATAGCATCTTCTCCCCAGACTAATATTGACAATGTATGGGTATGTGTTGGTGGAGCACTCTTCACAACCTTCCGGAACATGGATCGGTTGCATTCCACTTCATCAGGATTTACAGGATCTACAATGTCCTGAGGGTGTTTATAAATGATCTCTTGCACAGTTACTTCTCTAAGGTAGTTAATACCTTTTTCTATAGTGATCCATTTGCTTAGGTGGCTCATAACATCATCTTTATAGGGATACCTGCTCTTTACAGCTGACAAGAGTCGCCTCCAGAGACTGATAGTGTTCGACCTTCTTGGAAGCATCTTATCAATACCACCATCTCTGGACAGGGATCCCAACTGTCTGGCTTCTCTACCATCCAATTCTATGCTATCCGCCCCATTATCCCAGCATCGGAGCAACCAGGTAATAATTGGCTCACTGTCATAACGACTAAAGTCTTTTCTTATACTTCGCAGTTCTTTCAGGGATAAGGAGTGGTAGGTTATCTCTACTTCCGAGTCCGAGTCCTCCTGTGATAGTTCTGCTTTAGAAGGACCTTTCTTCTGTGATGGGTCTGCTTTAAAAAGACGACCAAGGAAACCCCCATCTGTGTCAGGCCCTGACTCTGACTGAGAAGGGCCCTCACCTGGGTCCTGTGCTGGCTCTGCCTTAGAAGGCTCTGAGTCATCATCCTTCACTTTACTAGCTGATTTCTTTTGGTGTTTTCTCCTGGTTACAGGGGCAGCATGATACCTACTGCTGTTGCTGCACCTATATTTAATCCTATCCCACATCAGAAACACATTCAGGACAACCGAAAATAAAAACATGCCACCTAGACAGCACCATCCTAATTTCGCAAAATCTAGTGGAATCACCTTGGCAGAAAAGGAGAAGGTACTATTTCCCAAAGTAAAATTGGAAGTGTAATCATTAACAGAATCAGCTAAAGGACTCCCAGAGCGCGCAGAAAAAATCTCTGCTACCGAGGTCAGAATAGTAACAGCCCAGTTTATCACGACATAAATCCGTACGAAACGCCATAACAAAACAATGCATGTTGACCAGTGCCCAGCAGTGAGAAACTGCACATAAACACTAACAAACAACGGCAAGTAAGGTATTATTACACTTAACTCTGTAAAAGGCTTAATAAAGAGATGAGATAACACAGCGTTCAAAAATGACATTACCATCTTCGCTATCTGTTTTAATTTCCAACCCCTCGTAAATCTCAAAGGAAGAACTCTGATACTCTCTCGGCTGAGCTCTCCGGGTCTCCTCCCACTGGAGCTGGGATTCGACTTATCAGAGCAACCTGTCGGAGCTTCTCTTGAGCCCCACATTGGGCGCCAATAAATCTGTCACGGTTTAAAGCTGGGCCAGCTATTAAACCTGTGGCAGATGCTCTCTGTTAACCCTCCCCCCCCACCCGAAGGGAAAGGGAAAGGGAAAAGGGAGAGAGACTTCTGGGTTGGAAAGTTAAAACAGTTTTAATAAACTATAATAATGGAAAAGAGTATAATAATAATAATAGAAATAATCAAATATATACAAATATATATACAAAACCAAGATCGATCTCCCCTGAAGTCAGCCACGTCACCACCGGCACTGCAGGGCAGGCTCCGGGAAGGCCCAGGCTGGGCCTAGCGACGGTCGAGAGCTGGATTCAGGGATGCACGGATCGGGATCGGGGGCAGCAGGAAAACAGACGGAGTCCTCCTTGGACACCAGCCATAGCAGAAAGAGAGCGAGACCCTCGTGATCCCCCCGCTTTATACAGAGAATGACGTGTATGGGATGGAATACCCTCGTTGGTCAATTTTTGGTCACCTGCCCTGTCCGCTCCCCCCTGCAGCTGCGACCCCGCTTCGGCTCTTCACTCATAAGCAGTGAGGAATTCAGCAGTGACCTTGGTTTCTCTAAGACTAAGTACAGCAAGAGCCTTACTGCACAACATCCCTACCGGTGCCTCAGCGATAACTACAAACTTCGAGCGTTATCAGTCCTGGAAGCAGACACTGTCTGCAAAACATGCAGTTAGTTTCAGAAAGTGCAGTTACTTAGAGGAGACTTAGCTGAAAGTAAAAATCACTGAAAGGAAAATCGGCCTGGTTTAGGCCAAACCAGGACAGAAGGAGATACATCAAGTACTGGAAAGAATCAAAAAAGATGGAGAACACAAGTGGTGGGACACTCTTTTCGGGTGGTCGCCAACAGCTACGGGACTATTTAACAAAATGTTGCATCCTGTTGTTATTCTGTTAATACTCACTATTTTGTGCTTTGTTTTCACGCTTGCTTTATATGTTACACTTTGGCTTATGATGAAAAGGTTAACGCGCTTGCTAGCTCCCCGAGATTTGCTTGTACTTGACAACTCTCACCATAGGAGCACACGTGACACTCCAGATTAACCCCAAACGTAGTGAAGTTTGAGTGACTTTAGTCACGGGGTGGAATATGTGGAATTATTAATAAAATTGAGATCTGCATCTGAAAACTAAGGTTTATATGAAAAAGTGTAGCATTGTTCACCAAATATAAAATCAGGGAGCTCTGAGGATGGGACACGGCTGCAGTAGGCATGCACGGAATCCACTAACACAGCAACTCCCTGCAACAAATCATAGAGGATGGAACGGAGTGGAGACTCCGTGGCCTTGCTCCGTGATGAAATGGGAAGAAGACGTTCCTCCAGAGCTGATAAGCAGTCCGTTTGGCCCCCTGAGCCAACAGTTCTCCGAGACCTTGCCAAGGTATTATCCTTTCGTGAACTTTGCTCATTTTAACCTCATTTTAATACCAAAACACACCTCCATCCCAAAGGCTACCCGCCTCTGAGGTGCGACCACTCTTCTCTGAGTCTGCGCCCTCGATTTCTTGTAGACTATACCTTTAAATGTGAAGCGAGAGAAATTTACACCAATCATAATAAAAGTATGTATGACTATAGTCACTCAAACTCCACCTTGAAGGTAGAAAGGATATAAAATAGCCAGACAAACGGGGAATTCTTTGGAGGGGAGAAAAGAAGACATCACCGTGAGCAAGTCAAGGGAAACTCCATCTCAGACTGCCTCTGACTGCCAGGATCGGCCGACGGGCTGAGCCTCGCTCCCCCCCCTTGGGACGCCTTGGGTGAGATTTATGCTAAGCGCTTTTCTCGGGAATCTTAGAAATCTCTTTAAAGAGTTACTCCCTAACATTTGTAGCCAGGCTGTATTATTGTACAATATATTTGCACGTGCTTTCTTGCAGACAGCCACTATCACCGGCAATCCAAAAACCTGTATATCTGTTGCTAATAAAACTGCACTGTTTAAGTAGCCAGTTGTCAAAGTTTCTCACTGAACGCGACCGAACCCTATGCGGCCGTGCTAGTTCATGAGCACAATTGGACTGGCAGTGCAGACTGCTATCAGTGTATCCAGACCCGTGGTAGTTTAATATATATATTAAACGCAACAGGACTGATAACAGAAAATGGAACATCACTCAGAATTTAAACCTAGCCGCACCTAACCTCCCACTTCGGTGAGGAGAGTTAGAAAGCAAGGGGGTTTATCTTCTGCCAAATTCCCTTTTTACGCGACACCTACTAAACCTATCATTTTGTGATTAAACTGAATTCCATTTAATTTCGAATATTTGTAACAGATGGGCCTTTGGTATAGCAGCTGTAGAGACTGAGGACATTACACAGCCGTCTACCTTGCCTGGCCTCTCAGAGGATCCTTCTGTTGTGGGGTTGCTGAAGGTAGAGGAAAAAGGTGCCAATTGCTAACACAACACTGCACCAGCGACAATATCACACCAATCAAGACTCCCTGACCCCCATTTATACACTGATTCGACAGCTAGAAAATCAAGGAGTGATCAGCAAGACTCACTCACCCTTAAACAGTCCTATATGGCCAGTGCAGAAGCCTAATGGAGAATGGAGATTAACTGTAGCCTATTGTGGCCTAAATGAAGTTACACCACCTCTGAGTGCTGCTGTGCCAGACATGCTAGAACTTCACTATGAACTGCAGTCAAAGGCAGCCAAGTGGTACACCATCATAGAGACTGCTAATGCGTTTTTTTTTCTATTCCCTTAGCACCAAAGTGCAGGCCACAGTTTGCTTTTACATGGAGGGGTATCCAGTACACCTGGAATCGACTGCCACAGGGGTGAAACACAGCTCTACTATTTGCCATGGACTGATCCAGGCTGCACTAGAAAAGGGTGGAGCTCCGGAACACTTGCAATAAATTGATGACATCATTGTATGGGGTGATAGGGCAGCAGAAGTTTTTGAAAAGGGGAGAAAATAATCCAAATTCTTCTGAAAGCTGTTTTTGCCATTAAAAGAGGCAAGGTCAAGGGACCTGCAAGAGAGAGACAGCTTTTGGAAATTAAGTGGCAAGATGGGCGTCGCCAGATCCTGATAGAGGTGATCAACAAAATAACAGCTCTCTCTCCACCAAAGGACAAAAGGGAAACAGAAGCCTTCTTAGGCATTGTGGGCTTCTGGAGAATGCATATTCCAGATTACAGCCAGATTGTACGCCCTCTCTATCAAGTGACCCGGAACAAGAACGATTTTCAGTGGGGCCCTGAACAACAACAGGCCTTTGAGCAGATTAAAAAGGAGATTTTTTTGCATTCAGTAGAGAAGGACTCGTGTTGGAGAAGGTCGTGGAAGACTCTGTCCCGTGGGAGGGACCCCACACTGCAGCAGGGGAAGAGTGTGAGGAGTCTCAAGAGGACTTTGTCCATTTTTCTCCTACCCCCGATCCCAATCCATGCATTCCTGAATCCAGTTCCCATCTGTCACTGAGTCCAGTCCAGGACTTCCCGGAGCCTGCCCTGCAGCGCCGGTGGTGATGTGATTATCATCGGGGGGAGCGCAATCTTGGTTTTGTACATATTTGTATATTTTTAATTATTTCCATTATTATACTCTTTTTCATTGTTATTGTTTATTAAAACTGTTTTAACTTTCCAACCTGTAAGTCTCTCTCCCTTTCCTCTTTTCCTTCCCCTTCTGGGGGGAGGAAAGCGTTAATAGAGAGTGTCTGCCATCCATTTCATAGCCGGCCCAGCTTTAAACTCTGACACTCATTAAGTTAAATGCAAAATAAAACACTTTCTCTGGCACTTGATACACAATAGCAAGTAACATCAAGTACTACGCCAACACTGCTGTGCTCCTTGGCTCTGCCTACTTTATATCTTACATTTTGAACATGGCTGGAGTTCCAATACAGTTCTTATTCTTTCCCTGGCTTTTCGAAATGCTAACCTCTCCCTGAGAAGAGGGTAGGCACCATTGTCATGGCTCTTGCTCAAGCTGTTCCCACCTTTGCCCTGTCAGAACCACTTGGCTGAAATGGGCACTACCAGGTCACATGCTGTGTGATGGCACTCAAGATGATCTGCTCCATAACCTTCCCCGGCACTGAGGTCAGACTGACAGACCTGTAGTTCCCCAGATCCTCCTTCATGCCCTTCTTGTAGATGGGTGTCACATTTGCTAATTTCCAGTCCACTGGGACCTCCCTGGTTAGCCAGGGCTGCTGATAAATGATGGCAAGTGGCTTGGTGAGCACTTAGAATCATAGAATCATAGAATGGTTTGGGTTGGAAGGGACCTTAACGATCATTTAGTTCCAACCACCCTGCCACAGGCAGGGACACCTTTCCACTAGACCAGGTTGCTCAAAGCCCCATCCAACCTGGCCTTAAACACTGCCAGGGAGGGGGCAACCACAACTTCTCTGGGCAACCTGTTGCAGTGTCTCACCACCCTCACAGGAAAGAATTTATTCCTAATATCTAATCTAAATCTACCCTCTTTCAGTTTAAAACTGTGACCCCTCATCCTATCACTACATGCCCTTGTAAAAAGTCCCTCTCCACCTTTCCTGTAGGCCCCCTTCAGGTACTGGAAGACTGCTAGAAGGTCTCCCTGGAGCCTTCTCTTTTCCAGGCTGAACAGCCCCAACTCTCTCAGCCTGTCTTCATAGGAGAGGTGCTCCAGCCCTCTGATCATCTTCATGGCCCTCCTCTGGACTCACTCCAACAGGTCCATGTCCTTCTTATGTTGGGGGCCCCAGAGCTGGATGCAGTACTCCAGGTGGGGTCTCACGAGAGCAGAGTAGAGGGGCAGAATCACCTCCCTCGACCTGCTGGCCAAGCTGCTTTTGATGCAGCCCAGGATAGGGTTGGCTTTCTGGGCTGCAAGCGCACATTGCTGGCTCATGAGCTTCTCATCAACCATCACCTCCAAGTCCTTCTCCTCAGGGCTGCTCTCAATCCATTCTCCGCCCAGCCTGTATTTGTGCTTGGGATTGCCCCGACCCACATGCAGGACCTTGCACTTGGCCTTGTTGAACTTCATGCAGTTTGCATGGGCCCACCTCTCAAGCCTGTCCAGGTCCCTCTGGATGGCATCCCTTCCTTCCAGCGTGTCGACCGCACCACACAGCTTAGTGTCATCGGCAAACTTGTTGAGGGCGCACTCAATCCCACTGTCCGTGTTCCCAACAAAGATGTTAAACAGCACTGGTCCCAATACTGACCCTTGAGGAATGCCACTCGTCACTGGTGTCCACTTGGACATCGAGCCATTGACCGTAACTCTTTGAGTGTGACCATCCAGCCAATTCCTTATCCACCGAGTGGTCCATCCATCAAGTCCATGTCTCTCCAATTTAGAGACAAGGATGTCGTGCGGGACAGTGTCAAATGCTTTGCACAAGTCCAGGTAGATGACATCAGTCGCTCTTCCCCTATCCACCAGAGCTGTAACCTCATTGTAGAAGGCCACCAAATTTGTCAGGCATGATTTGCCCTTAGTGAAGCCATGTTGACTGTCACCAATCACCTCCTTATTTTCCATGTGCCTTAGCATAGTTTCCAGCAGGATCTGCTCCATGATCTTGCCAGGCACCGAGGTGAGACTGACTGGCCTGTTGTTCCCCGGTGTCACGGTTTAAAGCTGGGCCGGCTATTAAAACTGTGGCAGATGCTCTCTGTTAACCCTCCCCCCCACCTGAAGGGAAAGGGAAAGGGAAAAGGGAGAGAGACTTATGGGTTGGAAAGTTAAAACAGTTTTAATAAACTATAATAATGAAAAAGAGTATAATAATAATATTGGAATAATCAAATATACACAAATATATACAAAACCAAGATCGAGTTCCCCCGATGTCGGCCACGTCACCACCGGCACTGCAGGGCAGGCTCCGGGAAGGCCCAGGCTGGGCCCAGCGATGGTCGAGAGCTGGATTCAGGGATGCACGGATCAGGATCGGGGGCAACAGGAAAACGGACAGAGTCCTTCTTGGACACTGGCCAAAGGCTCAAGCCGCAGAAGCAGCCCGAAGCAGCAGAAACACCCAAACACAGCAGAAGAAGCAAGGGAAGGGGGGGCAGGAAGGGGCCGAGACCCTCATGATCCCCCCGCTTTATACCGAGAATGACATGTATGGGATGGAATACCTTCGTTGGTCAATTTTGGGTCTCCTGCCCTCTCTGCTCCTCCCTGCAGGTGCGACCCCCCTTCGGCTCTTCACTCGTAAGCAGTGAGGAATTTAGCAGTGACCTTGGTTTCTCTAAGACTAAGTACAGCAAGAGCCTTTCTGCATAACATCCCTGCCAGTGCCTCAGTGATAACTACAAACTTGGAGCGTTATCAGTCCTAGAAGCAGACACTGTCTGCAAAACATGCAGTTAGTTTCAGAAAGTGCAGTTACTTAGAAGAGACTTAGCTGAAAGTAAAAATCACTGAAAGGAAAATTGGCCTGGTTTAGGCCAAACCAGGACATTCCACCCCTTATTCCATCCCATTCATGTCATACTCAGATCACCACTACCTTTTCATTTTCAAATATATACAGATATCACTAGTTTATGATTCATCTCTATACAAAGTTCTTTAAGTTCATTTAGTTCAGGATTGTGGGTTTCCATCTGGTTAGCAGTCTCTCAGGGCAGGAGACATGGTATGAGTTTTGTCACAGATCATGCCCACGGGTTGCAGGTTAAAGATGTCAGTCTCGAGGAGATTACTGGACGCCACTTGCAGCTAGCTCCGGTCTCATCACCACTGTCTTAACCTGAAAGACACTTATGAACACTGTTAGTATTATGCAGCAATTAACATCATACAGTTCAGAATTAAGTATTCTCACCCAGAATCAGATCACCTTCAGGGACACATCGGACTTCACCATCCTGCAGCATCACCCACCAAGTACATCCAGGTCCTTGAGCAAAAGCAATCCCATGAATGGGTTTACCTTTGCCCGTAGCAGGAAGAACCCAGATAGTTTTTCCCAACAGATTCCTTTCATGCACCACAGGGACTTTATACCCTTCTACTGTATGTAGAAGGTCTGACTGAGCAGGGCCAGCTCGGTTGATAGATCCCCTGGTGTTAACTAACCAGGTAGCTTGTGCCAAATGCTTATCCCAGTTTTTAAAGGTTCCACCCCTGTCAGGTTCCGGATTAAGATCTGCCTTAAAAGTAAATCTAAAAATAAAATGCAGTCAGTCCCGAGAGGGACCTGCCTGATTGGTAAAAAGTAAATCTAGAAAATAAATGAAGTCAGTCCACGTGGGACCCGCCTGATTAGTAACTCCAGTGCAGTCAGTCCACGTGGGACCTGCCTGGTTCAATGCAGTCAGTCCACGCGGGACCCGCCAGATTATAAATCACCCGGTATGCTTAACCTGCCTGCAGGTAAAGCAACCCCAAAATCCTGACCAGAAATAAAATAGATTCGTGATCCTTGAGTTCGGACAAAGCACAACCGAGGCACGGTATCAATAAACTTAACTCTGACTTTATTAAGTCCAACAATGAGGCAACTTAGTGAGCAAGGAAGGGAGAGAGAGAGAGAGAGAGAGAAGTAAAAGAAAGAGAGGAAAAGAGAACAGTTGAGAGGGAAAGGATAGTCACCACCCTGGGATCCAGCGGCATCCCGCGGGTCCTTTGTGGATTCTCGGAAGACGGTGGTGGGGGCCCACGCGGTCGGGCGATCCAGCCTCTTTTATAGAGTTTTTTGGCAGAGTCATGTGACATGGAGCCGCCAGTCAACAGTTCGCACCAATCACAGGTCCGAGGGCGGGACAGGTCCAGTTCCTGCGCTGTAGGATTGGCCCATTGCCAGGCTGTCGCCGGATGTGTCTCTCCGGAGGGGGTGGAGGGGTGCAACGTGGAGACCTCCCTCAAGTCGGTGCCTACCTTCTTGCGTCATAAAATGTCGTCAAGGTCAGGTAGTCCGGTACCCCACAAGATGGCGTCTGAGCACATGGCATAGGACGGTTTCTGAGACAATGCCGAAAGCAGAAAAAAAAAAAGGGGGGACAAGGAACCGATCCCCAAAACCCCCCATTGCTTTATGGTAGTTTTTAACAGCCCATTATACCGTTCAATTTTCACAGAGGCTGGTGCATGATAGGGGATGTGATATACCCATTCGATGCCATGCTCTTTAGCCCAGTTGTCTATGAGACTGTTTTTGAAATGAGTCCCATTGTCCGACTCAATTCTCTCTGGCGTGCCGTGTCGCCACAAGATTTGCTTTTCAAGGCCCAGAATAGTGTTCCGGGCAGTGGCATGGGGCACAGAGTATGTTTCCAGCCATCCGGTGGTCGCCTCCACCATGGTAAGCACATAACATTTACCCTGGCGGGTTTGAGGGAGTGTGATGTAGTCAATTTGCCAGGCCTCCCCATATTTATATTTCAACCACCATCCCCCATACCACAAAGGTTTTAACCGTTTGGCTTGCTTAATTGCGGCACATGTTTCACAATCATGGATAACCTGTGCAATAGAGTCCATAGTTAAGTCCACCCCTCGGTCACGAGCCCATCTATATGTTGCATCTCTCCCTTGATGACCTGAAGTGTCATGAGCCCACCGAGCTAAAAATAGTTCACCTTTATTTTCCCAGTCCAAATCTATTTGGAACACTTTAGCAGCCTGATCTGCTTGTTGGTTGTTTCGATGTTCCTCAGTTGCCCGACTTTTAGGTACGTGAGCATCCACGTGACGTACCTTCACGACTAGTTTCTCTAGCCGAGCAGCAATATCTTGCCACAATTCAGCAGCCCAAATAGGTTTACCTTTACGCTGCCAGTTGCTTCGCTTCCACTGCTTTAACCACCCCCACAAGGCATTTGCTACCATCCATGAGTCAGTATAAAGATACGGCCTTGGCCACTTTTCTCATTCAGCAATGTCTAGAGCCAGCTGGATGGCTTTTACCTCTGCAAATTGACTTGATTCACCTTGTCCTTCTGTGGCTTCTGTGACTCGTCGTATGGGACTCCATATAGCAGCTTTCCACTTCCGATGCTTTCCTACAAGACGGCAGGATCCATCGGTGAACAGGGCATACTGCTTCTCATCCTCTGGTAGTTCATTATATGGTGGGGCTTCTTCAGCACGTGTCACCTCCTTTTCTGGTGGCATTCCGAAGTCTTTGCCTTCTGGCCAGTCCATGATCACTTCTAAGATTCCTGGGCGATTAGGGTTTCCTATTCGAGCCCTCTGTGTAATTAATGCAATCCATTTACTCCATGTAGCATCAGTTGCATGATGGGTAGTGGGAACCTTACCCTTGAACATCCAGCCTAGTACTGGTAATCGGGGTGCCAGGAGAAGCTGTGCTTCAGTACCAATTACCTCTGAGGCAGCTCTAACTCCTTCATATGCTGCCAGTATCTCCTTTTCAGTTGGGGTGTAATTGGCCTCAGAGCCCTTGTATCCTCAACTCCAAAATACTAGGGGTCGACCTCGAGTCTCCCCTGGTACTTTCTGCCAGAGGCTCCAGGTAGGACCATTGTCCCCGGCTGCGGTGTAGAGCACATTTTTAACATCTTGTCCCTTACGGACTGGTCCAAGGGCTACTGCATGCACAATTTCTTGTTTAATCTGTTCAAAAGCCTGTCGTTGTTCAGGGCCCCACTGAAAATCATTCTTCTTTCTGGTCACTTGATAAAGAGGGCGTACAATCTGGCTGTAATCTGGAATATGCATTCTCCAGAAACCCACAACGCCTAAGAAGGCTTGTGTTTCCTTTTTGTTAGTTGGTGGGGACATAGCTGTTATTTTGTTGATCACCTCTATCGGGATCTGGCGACGCCCATCTTGCCATTTAATCCCTAAAAACTGGATCTCCCGGGTAGGTCCCTTGACCTTGCCTCTTTTAATGGCAAAACCAGCTTGCAGAAGAATTTGGATTATTTTCTCCCCTTTTAAAAACTTCTGCTGCTGTATCACCCCATACAATGATGTCATCAATATATTGCAAATGTTCTGGAGCTCCACCCTTTTCTAGTGCAGCCTGGATCAGTCCATGGCAAATAGTAGAGCTGTGTTTCCACCCCTGGGGCAGTCGATTCCAGGTGTACTGGATACCTCTCCAGGTAAAAGCAAACTGTGGCCTGCACTTTGGTGCCAAGGGAATAGAGAAAAATGCATTAGCAATGTCTATGGTGGCATACCACTTGGCTGCCTTTGACTCCAGTTCGTATTGAAGTTCTAGCATGTCTGGCACAGCAGCACTCAGCGGTGGCGTAACTTCATTTAGGCCATGATAGTCCACAGTTAATCTCCATTCTCCATCAGACTTTCGCACTGGCCATATAGGACTATTAAAGGGTGAGCGAGTCTTGCCAATCACTCCTTGATTTTCTAATTGTCTAATCAGTTTATGAATGGGGATCAGGGAGTCTCGATTGGTACGATATTGTTGTTGGTGCACCGTGGCAGTAGCAATTGGCACCTGTTGTTCTTCAACTTTCAGCAACCCGCCAACAAAAGGATCCTCCGACAGGCCAGGCAAGGTAGACAGCTGTTTAATGTCCTCAGTCTCTACAGCTGCTATACCAAAGGCCCATCTATACCCTTTTGGGTCCTTAAAATACCCTCTCTTGAGGTAGTCTATGCCAAGGATGCACGGAGCATCTGGGCCAGTCACAATGGGGTGCTTTTTCCACTCATTTTTAGTTAGGCTCACTTCAGCCTCCAATACAGATAACACTTGAGATCCCCCTGTTACTCCCGAAATACTGATAAATTCTGTCCCTTTATGATCCGATGGCATTAGGGTGCACTGTGCACCAGTGTCTACCAGGGCTCGATACCTTTGTGGTTTTAATGTGCCAGGCCATCGAATCCACACAGTCCAATAAATTCGGTTGTCCCTCTCCTCTACCTGGCTGGAGGCAGGGCCCCCCTAATTAAGAAATGGATTTGTGCTGCTCACGGGGATTGGACCTTCATTTCCGCTGTTCATATTTGGGAAATAGGGATTTGAGGCCCATCGACCCTGACTGGGGTCCTGCTCACTGGTAACTGGAGCAGCCATCCTCCTAGGAAAATTCTCTCTGGTATTTCTGTTAGCTTGCAACTCACGTACTCGTGCCTGTAGGGTACTGGTAGGTTGTCCATGCCATCTGCTCATGTCCTCCCCATAACCACGCAGGGCAAACCACAGGATACCTCGTGACGTGTTCCGTTTCCTTTGAGCTGGCCCTGTAGGAGGGCGTTTCCTCCTAAAGGCTGCAACGTATGCCTGTGTAGGTAGAGAGTCAAGTTTATTCTCGATCCGGGACAGTTTGTCTGACAGTTGTTTAAATGAGTCCTTGTTTTCCTTAGTCAGTTTTTCCACAGCCGAGATGCGTGCCTGCAGTGGGGAAGAGATACTATCTTCATACTGTCGCATACAGTTATCCATTTTACCCACAGTAGATCGTGCCATAGCATCTTCTCCCCATACTAATATTGACAATGTATGGGCATGTGTTGGTGGAGCACTCTTCACAACCTTCCGGAACATGGATCGGTTGCATTCCACTTCACCAGGATTTACAGGATCTACAATGTCCTGAGGGTGTTTATAAATGATCTCTTGCACAGCTACTTCTCTAAGGTAGTTAATACCTTTTTCTATAGTGGTCCATTTGCTTAGGTGGCTCATAACATCATCTTTATAGGGATACCTGCTCTTTACAGTTGACAAGAGTCGCCTCCAGAGACTGATAGTGTTTGACTTTTTTGCAAGCGCCTTATCAATACCACCATCTCTGGACAGGGATCCCAATTGTCTTGCTTCTCTACCATCCAATTCTATGCTATCCGCACCATTATCCCAGCATCGGAGCAACCAGGTAATAATTGGCTCACCTTCCTGATGGCTGAAATCTTTCCTTATATTTCGCAGGTCCTTCAGGGATAAGGAGTGGTAGGTTATCTCTACGTCCGAGTCCTCCTCCTGTGATAGTTCTGCTCTAGAAGTACCTTTCTTCTGTGATGGGTCTGCTTTAAAAGGACGATCAAGGAAACCCCCATCTGTGTTGGGCCCTGACTCTGCCTGAGAAGGGCCCTCACCTGGGTCATATGATGGCTCTGCCTTAGAAGGCTCCGAGTCATCATCCTTCACTTCACGAGCTGATTTCTTTTGGTATTTCTTCCTGGTTACAGGAGCGATTGGTACAGATTCGGTAGATGCTGGGGTCTGAGTAGATGCAGTAGCTGTCGTGGGATTGCTGAGACTCATTAGAGTCTGAGTAGCTGCAGTAGCCATCTTGGGGGTGTAGCAGCTGTGGTGCAGGCTGCCAAGGTTTCAGTGGATTTAGTGGCTGTAGTGGCAGCATAACACCTACACCCGTCCCTGCACCTATATTTTATCTTATCCCACATCAGAAACACATTCAGGACAACCGAAAATAAAAACATGCCACCTAGACAGCACCATCCGAATTTCACAAAATCTAGTGGAATCAGCTTGGCAGAAAAGGGGAAGGTACTATTTCCCGAAGTAAAATTGGAAATGTAATCATTAACACAATCAGCTAAAGGACTCCCGGAGTGCGCAGATAAAATCGCTGCTACCAAGGTCAGAATAGTAACAGCCCTGTTTATCACGACATAAATCAGTATGAAACGCCATAACAAAACAATGCATAGTGACCAGTGCCCAGCAGTGAGAAACTGCACATAAACTCTAACAAACAGCGCATACGGCAAGTAAGGTATTATTACACTTAACTCTGTAAAAGGCTTTATAAAGAGATGAGATAACACAGCGTTCAAAAATGACATTACCATCTTCGCTATCTGTTTTAATTTCCAACCCCTCGTAAATCTCAAAGGAAGAAATCTGATACTCTCTTGGCTGAGCTCTCCAGCTCTCCTCCCGCCGGAGCCGGGATTCGACTTATCAGAGCAACCTGTCGGAGCTTCTCTCGAGCCCCACATTGGGCGCCAATAAATCTATCACGGTTTAAAGCTGGGCCGGCTATTAAACCTGTGGCAGACGCTCTCTGTTAACCCTCCCCCCCACCTGAAGGGAAAGGGAAATGGAAAAGGGAGAGAGACTTATGGGTTGGAAAGTTAAAACAGTTTTAATAAACTATAATAATGAAAAAGAGTATAATAATAATATTGGAATAATCAAATATACACAAATATATACAAAACCAAGATCGAGTTCCCCCGATGTCGGCCACGTCACCACCGGCACTGCAGGGCAGGCTCCGGGAAGGCCCAGGCTGGGCCCAGCGACGGGCGAGAGCTGGATTCAGGGATGCACGGATCGGGATCGGGGGCAACAGGAAAACGGACAGAGTCCTTCTTGGACACTGGCCAAAGGCTCAAGCCGCAGAAGCAGCCCGAAGCAGCAGAAACACCCAAACACAGCAGAAGAAGCAAGGGAAGGGGGGGCAGGAAGGGGCCGAGACCCTCGTGATCCCCCCGCTTTATACCGAGAATGACGTGTATGGGATGGAATACCTTCGTTGGTCAATTTTGGGTCTCCTGCCCTGTCTGCTCCTCCCTGCAGGTGCGACCCCCCCTTCAGCTCTTCACTCGTAAGCAGTGAGGAATTTAACAGTGACCTTGGTTTCTCTAAGACTAAGTACAGCAAGAGCCTTTCTGCATAACATCCTTACCAGTGCCTCAGGGATAACTACAAACTTTGAGCGTTATCAGTCCTAGAAGCAGACATTGTCTGCAAAACATGCAGTTAGTTTCAGAAAGTGCAGTTACTTAGAAGAGACTTAGCTGAAAGTAAAAATCACTGAAAGGAAAATTGGCCTGGTTTAGGCCAAACCAGGACACCCGGGTCTTCCTTTTTTCTCTTCTTGAAGATGGGGGTTATGTTTCCCCTTTTCCAGTCAGTGGGAACTTCACCAGACTGCCACGACTTCTCAAAAATGATGGATAGCGGCTTAGCAACTTCATCTGCCAGTTCCCTCAGGACCCATGGATGCACTTCATCAGGTCCCATGGACTTGTGCACCTTCAGGTTCCTTAGATGGTCTCGAACCTGATCTTCTCCTACAGTGGGCGGTTCTTCATTCTCCCAGTCCCTGCCTTTGCCTTCTGTGACTTGGGTGATGTGGCTTGAGCACTTGCCGGTGAAGGCTGAGGCAAAAAAGTCATTGAGTACCTCAGCCTTCTCCATATCCTGGGTAACCAGGTCTCCCATTTCCTTCCGGAGAGGGCCCACATTTTCCCTAGTCTTCCTTTTATCACTGACATACCTGTAGAAGCTTTTCTTGTTGTCTTTGACATCCCTGGCCAGATTTAGTTCTATCAGGGCTTTAGCTTTCCTAACCTGATCCCTTGCTGCTCAGACAATTTCTCTGTATTCCTCCCAGGCTACCTGCCCTTGTTGTTCATCCATGCAGGCCTCCTGGCATTTTTGCCTGACTTCCTCTTCGTTGGGATGCATTGCTCCTGAGCCTGGAGGAGGTGGTCTTTGAATACTAACCAGCTTTCTTGGGCCCCTCTTCCCTCCAGGGCTTTATCCCAAGGGACTTTCCCAAGCAGGTCCCTGAAGAGGCCAAAGTCTGCTCTCCTGAAATCCAGAGTGGTGAGCTTGC
This sequence comes from Nyctibius grandis, assembly GCF_013368605.1. Lineage (NCBI taxonomy): Eukaryota > Metazoa > Chordata > Aves > Nyctibiiformes > Nyctibiidae > Nyctibius > Nyctibius grandis. Next base: position 20,863,184 of record NC_090694.1, on the reverse strand, counting down.
TGCGCGCCCTCCTTGCTGCCCTATGGATCTTGAACTCCACCACTTCTGCCAGCTCCCTCAGTACCCTTGGGTGGATCCCATCTGGCCCCATAGACTTGTGTGTGTCTAAATGGCATGGCAGGTCACTAACCATTTCCCCTTGCATTATGGGGGCTTCATTCTGCTCCCCGTCCCTGTCCTCCAGCTCAGGGGGATGGGTACCCAGAGAACAATTGATCTTACTACTAAAGACTGAGACAAAGAAGGTATTAAATACTCCATTCCAGATTAAATTCAGAAAAATACATCAGGGTTATCTCCTAACCTTATGAGAGCCTTGCATGAAAATATCTTAGTTCAGTAACTAAGCATTGTCATGTGTGTTTCATTCCATTTTTCTGCTGCAGTCTTTATTTCATGCTGCTTGACACATGCAATACGAGGTTTGGGACATACTACAGGACAGCTTTAGGCTCTCCCCAGTACAGTGTTTCTCTTCTGAGGTTTAAAAAACAAACAAATAAACAAACAAAAACCTTTCTTCTCCTCCCTTTGCAGCAGCACAGCTTCTCTTTGCTGCTAATTGTGTGTCTAGGCAGTGGCAGGGTTGGACAGTAAGAGCAGCCCTCAAATCTGGTCAGAACAGCCTGGGCAAGGATAGGGAAGGATTGGGTAGAAGCAGTAAACAGAAAAAAAAAAGGCAAACAGAGAGAACAAAGCACTCTTTCACACACATTGATATCATGTGCACTTCCTCACAGCAACATGACATATCCTTTTGTAACTAATGCTTTTTCACAGATGGTAAGTCAGCTCAATGTAACAAAAAGACAGTTCTTACAGTAATGGTTCAAAACACTAGTTTCATGTATAGTAACACCACCTGAAAAACTTCATATTCCATAACTGTAAGATCTGAGCTGCTCCCAAAGGCTGTGCTCTTAGCTTCAGGTAATGGGATACAAACACTTATGTTTCTGTTTCCCAACATCTGTGCAGCTCTTGCAGAAAAACATCTTCCTAAACATCTTTTCTTCTCCTCAGGCAGTTCAGTAAACAATGCCAAAAGGTTAGGAGCATTACGGGCTCACTGCTGTTAGACTTGTCATATCTTCTCTGGCAACAAATGACTTCACTTCTAATTCCCCTTTAAGCTGGAAGAATCAATAACGTACCTGACAACTCCAGCTGAACTGACGCAAATCAAATATGCACAACACACTGAGTTTGTGGGGGTTTCTGAAATACACCCTGAGAGTCAAATGAATTCCTTTCACCAGTCCTTGCACCCTGGCTTGCTAACTCTGGTGCTCACAGAATTACTTGCTTTACATAAATAAATAGTGTTAGCATCTTCCTTCTTGCAGTTTTTACAGTGGATGTTACAAGAGGCATCTTTTACTTCCTTACTAGGGCCAGTCTGCAAACAGTGTATTTGAGATAGCTTGGGGATTTTAAACTGTATTGTGTCAAAACCCAGCAAATTTAATCATTTCTCAGGGAGCCCACATAAACCTATGACTCCAAACAAGAAAAACTGAGCAAGTCAATACAAGACTGTGGTGGGTTGACCTTGGCTGGCTGCCAGGTGCCCACCAAGCCGCTCTATCACTCCCCCTCCTCAGCAGGACAGGGCGGGGGGGGAGAAAATAAGATTAAAAAGAACTCATGGGTGGAGATAAAGGCAGTTTAATAAAGAAAAAGCAAAGACCACACATGAAAGCAAAGGAAATCAAAAATATTTATTCTCTACTTCCCATCAACAGGTGCTGTCCAGCCACTTCCTGAGAAGTAGGGCCTCAGTACACGTAGCGGTTGCTCCAGAAGATGAATGCCTTAATAACAAATGCCTCCCTTCCCTCCTCCTTTCTCTTAGCTTTTATTGCTGAGCATGACGTCATATGGTATGGAATATCTCTTTGGTCAGCTTGGGTCATCTGTCCTGACTATGTCCCCTCCTAACCCCTTGCCTACCCCCAGCCTTCTGGCCTTTGGAGGGGGGGTTGGAGAGACAGCCTTGATGCTGTGGGAGCACTGCTCAGCAGTAGCCAAAACACTGATGTGTTATCAACACCTTTCTAGCTACAAATACAAAGCACAGCACTATGAGGGCTGCTATGGGGAAAGTTAATTCCATCCCAGTCAGACCCAGTACAAAGACTGTTTTATGAAGCATTAATATGCCCTCAAATGAACCTTCACCATCCTATGAAATACCTCCCTTTCATCAAGTGTGTAGGTATAGCAGGTTCTTTGTGGCTCATTGCTATGACTGTCATTAACGGAATAAATAAACTTTCTCAGAATTCTAGATGGTCCCAAGTAAGACCTCGTGACATGACAAGTCCTGAATTTTCAAGACCCATTTGGGCTGGATCTGAGTTTCAAGTCACGTTTCTAGAATAGGTCTCACCAGCAGCCCAGCTCCAAATACTTCTCTGATTTTTAAGAGGTGCTAAACAGCTTTTCTTGTTCAGACACTTACCACCTATAGAGCATATACAGATTCATAAGTGACATGGGATAGTCAATGCAGGCCAAAACAATTGTCATCTATACTTTAGTACGGCTGACTCTCAGTCCTTTAGGGAGAGCCATTGCTAAGCAGCCTATGTTTAAATAAGCATGACAACTAGGGAAAGAAGGTTAGAAATTCAGACAATCTGAGGTCAATCTAAGCTGTGTCTTTCACACTGTTGCCTGACTCTCTCCCGTTTCATTGATTGAGTATTATAATTAACATAGATAAAACAGAAGAGGGAGCTCCCACCGCAGCAGCTGAGCTCTCACTAGCAAAGGAATGACAAGACACCTGCACTCCTCCATTTTTCAACCACAGATTTTGCTATACCAAAGGACACAAGGGTCAACATGGATTCAGATCATCCCAACCCTGATGCTGATGGCACAGTTTGAATTTGGGTCAAAATCTCTCTCCATCCATTTTCTCTGTGTGTAGGAAAATGATAAGATCTGCAGCTCGTTCAGGGATGGGGACCAGGTAGTTTCCGCCTGGATATTCAAGGAACTGAGAGGCTGTTATAAGAATGTGGGAGACCTATCCTGGAGGAGAGGAAGGGGTAGGTGCCATTTGTTCATCTCTCCACAAAGCATCTCTCTGAGGAAAAAAGGGGAAAGGTGTAATTGCTGATATTCTCCATGAGATGGTTTTCTGAGTACTGGGACAGCAGAAGCTTAGAGCCCAAAAATACCAGCTTAGGCTCAAGGCTAGTGCTTTTATCATGGCTCTCCCAGGCAAATCAAAACAAAGTGATACACAACACAGCAAAAACTGAAAACAGTCAATAACAATTATAGGAGCTTTTTATACAGCAAGAAAGGGATCAAGCAAGTCAGCACCAAAGTAAATCCATCAGCATCACAATCAGCAACAAGTGGCCTTCCACAGAGGAGGGTATCTAGTACCTGAGGGGATTAGCGGTGGTGGAGGTGGTCTACAGTGACCTGGCCAACAAATAAATAGATCTCTGAAGATCACCAGCACTGAGCAGAGGCTGTACAATCACGATAAAGGTGGGGAAAACAGATGCTGGCGTCTCTGAGTGAGCTCAAACTGTCAACCTTTTGGTTAACAGCTGAGCATGCTAACTAATTGCAACACAGAGACCTGTGACCCCATCACTCAGTGTGATGTTGTACGGCGAGGAGCATCGCTTTGGTCAGCCCTGGTCATCTGCCTAGTTGTGTCCCCTCCCAACCCCCTGCGCACCCCCAGTCTATTCACTGGGGGAAGCAGAGTGTGAAACAGAGGCGGCCTTGATGCTGTACAAGCACTGTTCAGCAACAGGTAAAACACTGGTGTGTTACCAGCACTGTTTTGGTCACAAATCTAAAACACAGCACCCTACGGGTTGCTATGAAAAAAATTAACTCCATCCCAGCCAACTGACAGTCTGCACCAGGTTTCCCTCTGAGATCAAAAACAAAAAGACATTTTTGTCATTTATTATGCATGAATCATAACACCTGAACAATAAATTAATCCAAATATTTTCTGAGTATATAGCATTTTGCTATCCTTATCTTGCACAAACAATACTAGCACAGCATGTACCAGTGACTAATACATATGCACACATGCAAAAAGATAAGGAGGGAACCGCCTCTTCCTTCCTATTTTTTTGTACCCTGAGCTCATAAGGAAAAGAAAATTATTTCAAGCAAAATCCATATAATCTGCTCTTTACCAGTGAAGTTATGTTAATTCCTAGTTTTTTCTTACGTGATTTAAGGAGTTTATATCATGATTGGCATCCAAGAGGCTTTTTACTACCAATAGATGATTATTGATGACTGCTAAACGGAGATGGGAATTCTTCTGCTGTGGAGGGAAAATAAAAAACTATTTGGGTACATTCACTAAAAGTTCATTCAAACAAGAAAGAGGTTCTTGTTAAAATCTGTCCCTTGCAAAGGCGATATGCTCCAGCAGAGGTTTGAGACTGCAGAAAACACACCTTGAGGTGTGGAGTTATGCCAGAGATGGCAGCCTGCTCTTGCAACACCTACAGCAGCTGGTAAACAAATACAGCTGAGAAACCTGGAACTGTTGAGTGCACGGTGCGTATCAGTGTGTCACCACTTAGGAACACAGCTAGGTGCTCCTCTCATGTGTTCATACCTGGGATGTGCTGCTACCCTTGGCTGACAATAGACAGCTTAGGGTAATGCTTCTGTTCCCTCAGAAAATTGGGTTTGCCCTTAGTTGAATAGGCTGGAGACAGAATAATTCTGAATCGGGTATACAGTTGTCAAAATCTACTTTCTAGGAATAAACTCTTGTCACATACTGCTGCTGTAAATATTCTTCATACTAAACTGACTTGCTGTAATATTTATAGAAAGCAAATTATAGCTAGAAAGGAATGAAATTTTTTTGACTGATTATTCATGAAAATAACTGGGGCACAGCTCCAACATCAGTGACAATCCAATCATTAGACTGGCAAGATCGCTTTGCATGCCAAACCTGTGACTCATCAGTTTCTTGTTAAATACAGCTAAAAAATAATTCCATACCAGTGCCATTCACCAGTGCCAGACACTAGTTCATTAGAGTCTGTAAAAGCCACAGCCATTTCTTCAGGGCTACAGAAAAATAAAGCAAGCCCTCACACAATGCTGCACTGGAAAGGTTTCCAAAACATAAATTACAGTTTTATGAGTTGCTTCTGCTACAGAAAGCCAATGAAAACAAGTAGCAGAACTACTGTCTGATCTTTAAAATATATCATTTCAAGTACATCATAAATTGTTCCAGTCGGCAGCGGCGGCAGCAGCGGCAGCGGCGACAGCGACTGAGGTGAGTCCAGGGCAAGGGTGAGATTGGGTTGTACCGGGGGGTTTCCATACTCAGGACCACCTAAGCAGCAGCCCCAAGTCCTGTCTGGACCCGGAAGTTCTCAGCAACGAATCAGGTGAGGAGGGGGCGTAGCCGGAAGCACCGCGGGAAGATTTGAAGGGCCCCTGGGGAGCACGAGCGACTTGGAGTGCGCAAACAGGAGCGCGCGGCAGTTTACGCGGGCAGGGTGAGCAGGGTAGGCGGGCAGGAAGGTGCGGGCTCCCTCCCATCGGGGCAAGAGGAGAGTCCAGTAATGGTCTCCACTCGGCGGGGCCCTAAGTCCTCTGCGGGTGCCAGAAAGGACACGGCAACACAAACGGACCTGCTGCGGAAGCATGCAGAGGTCCAGGTGGCAGGCTGCAGGGAGTGCCAGAGCCTGGCACTGGCACTCGAGGGTAACGGAGACGTCGCCTGTGTGAGGTGTGAACAGGTCGACGACCTGATCGCCTTGGTGGCACAACTCAAGGAGGAGGTGGAAAAGTTAAGGAGTACAAGAGCATCCCAGGAAGAGATTGGTGGGCGGTGCTGTTCCCTGCCCGCCTTGAGGAAAACGGACGGGCCTAATGCTCCCCGGGAAGTGGAGGATCCTCTTCCCCCTCCACAAGGAGCAGGAGGAGACATAGGGGATGGGGGGGAATGGAGGCAGGTCCCTGCTCGGGGTGGTAGGCGAATCCCATCCCGACCTTCTTCCCCTCCCCACGTCCCCCTGCAGAATAGGTATGAGGTGCTGGAACCTGAGCGTCTTCCTGAGCGTCGGGAAGACACGAATCTAGGTGAAGGACCTTTTCAGGGGCTACTTAAACAGAAGCAACCACCTAGGAGGGTTGCAACCAGCTCCAAAAAGGAGAAAAGAAAAGTAATTGTTATAGGCGACTCCCTGCTAAGGGAAACGGAAGGCCCCGTATGCAGGCCAGACCAAACTCACAAGGAAGTCTGCTGCCTCCTTGGGGGTCAGGTAAGGGATGTTGCCAGGAGGATTCCTGAACTGGTGAGGCCCTCTGACTACTACCCTCTATTAGTATTCCAGGTGGGTAGGGATGAGATTGAAGGGAGAAGTCCCAGGGCAATCAAAAAGGACTTCAGGGCCCTAGGGCGTTTGGTGAAGGGGGTAGGTGCACAGGCTGTATTCTCCTCAGTTCCTTCGGTGTTAGGTGAAAATAGGGAAAGGACTATGAAAACACAACAGATTAATATGTGGCTAAGAGACTGGTGCCGTAGGTAGGATTTTGGGGTTCTTTGACCACGGGGCGGCTTTCATGGCACTGGGCCTGCTTATGCCGGATGGGGAACACCTGAGTCAGAAGGGGAAAAGGGTTATGGCCCAGAAGTTGGCAGGGCTGGTTAAGAGGTCTTTAAACTAGGTTCGATGGGGGAGGGGGATAAGATCAGGGCAACCACAAATGAACCTAGGGGCGACAGGCCTGCGTTGGGGGCAAGGCCGCTAGCCCAGCTGAAGTGCATTTATACCAATGCACGCAGTATGGGCAACAAACAGGAAGAGCTAGAAGCCACTGTACAGCAGGAAGGTTATGATGTGGTTGCCATCACAGAAACATGGTGGGATGACTCTCATGACTGGAGTGCTGCTATGGATGGCTATAAGCTCTTTAAGAGAGACAGGCGAAGCAGGAGAGACAGTGGGGTACCGCTGTATGTTAGGGAGTGCTTGGACTGTGTCGAAATTGAGGAAGATGGTGAGGATGACAAGGTTGAATGTCTATGGGTGAAGATCAGGGGGAAGGTCGGCAGGGCGGACGTTACGGTGGGAGTCTGTTATAGACCACCCAACCAGGATGAGCAGGAGGACGAGGCGTTTTACAAGCAGCTGACAGAAGCCGCCCAGTCGCCAGCCCTTGTACTCGTGGGCGACTTCAACTTGCCGGATGTCTGCTGGAAATACAACATGGCAAAGAGGAAGCAATCTAGGAGGTTCCTCGAATGTGTGGAGGACAACTTCCTCATGCAAGTGGTAAATGAGCCCACTAGAGGAGGGGCCCTGCTTGACCTGTTGTTTCTGAACAGAGAAGGACTAGTGGGAGATGTGAGGGTCGGTGGCCGTCTTGGGAATAGCAACCACGAAATGTTAGAGTTTTCGATAGTGGGGGAAGTAAGGAAGGGCAAGAGTAGAACTTCTGCCTTAGATTTCTGGTGGGCTGACTTTAGCCTGTTTAAGAGGTTGGTGGACAGAGTCCCTTGGGAGTTGGTCCTGAAGGGCAAAGGAGTCCAGGAAGGCTGGACGTGCTTTAAAAAGGAATTGCTACATATTCAGGAGCAGGCTGTCCCAGTGTGTAGGAAGACAAGCCGTTGGGGAAAAAGACCGGCCTGGTTAAACAGGGAATTTAGGCTAGAACTTAAGGAAAAAAAGAGAACCTATTCGCTCTGGAAGAAGGGTCGGGTAACTTGGGAGGTCTATAGGGATGTTGCCAGGTCATGTAGGGAGAAGATTAGAAGGGCCAAAGCTCAGTTAGAGCTTGATTTGGCTGCTATGGTCAAAGATAACAAAAAAAGCTTCTACAAATACATCAACAGCAAAAGGAGGGTCAAGGAGAGCCTCCACCACTTGCTGAATGAGGAGGGTAGTGTAGTGTCAGGGGATGAGGAAAAGGCAGAGGTGCTCAATGCCTTCTTTGCCTCAGTCTTTAATGTCAGGACCGGTTGTCCTCAGGAGACTCGGCCCCCAGAGCCTGAAGTTAGGGACGGGGGGCTGTGTGAACCCCCCGTAATCCAGGAGGAGATGGTTAGTGACCTGCTGTGCCAATTGGACACCCACAAGGCTATGGGCCCGGATGGGATTCACCCCAGAGTAATGAAGGAACTGGCAAATGAACTTGCCAAACCACTCTCTATTATTTACTGGCAGTCCTGGTTAACTGGAGAAGTTCCAGCTGACTGGAAATTAGCAAATGTAACGCCCATCTACAAGAAGGGTCGGAAGGATGATCCAGGGAACTATAGGCCTGTCAGCCTGACCTCGGTGCCAGGCAAGGTGATGGAACAGATCATCCTGAGTGCCATTACACGGCACATGCAGGACAATCAGGGCATCGGGGCCAGCCAACATGGATTCATGAAAGGCAGGTCCTGCTTGACCAACCTGGTCTCCTTCTATGACCAAGTGACCCGCTTAGTAGATGAGGGCAGGGCTGTGGATGTAGTCTATCTAGACTTCAGTAAGGCATTCGACACTGTCTCCCACAGCATCCTCCTAGACAAACTGGCTGCCCAGGGCTTGGATGGGTGGACTCTTCAATGGGTTAAAAACTGGCTGGATGGCCAAGCCCAGAGACTGGTGGTGAATGGGGCAAAGTCCAACTGGCGGCTGGTCACTAGCGGTGTTCCCCAGGGCTCAGTTCTGGGGCCGGTGCTGTTCAATATCTTTATAGATGACCCAGACATAGGGATTGAGCGCACCCTCAGTAAATTTGCAGATGACACCAAGCTAGGTGGGAGTGTCGATCTGCTGGAGGGTAGGAAGGCCCTACAGAGGAATCTGGACAGGTTAGATAGATGGACTGAGACCAATGGTTAGAATGCGGCCCAGCAGAAAGAGACCTGGGGGTGCTGATCGACAGCCGGCTAAACATGAGCCAGCAGTGTGCCCAGGTGGCCAAGAAGGCCAATGGCATCCTGGCCTCTATTAGGAATAGTGTAGCCAGCCAGTCTAGGGAAGTGATCATCCCTCTGTACTCCGCACTGGTGAGGCCGCACCTTGAATACTGTGTCCAGTTCTGGGCCCCGCACTTCAAGAAAGATGTTGAGGTGTTGGAGTGAGTCCAGAGGAGGGTGACTAAGCTGGTGAAGGGTCTGGAGGGTCTGACCTACGAGGAACGGCTGAGGGAGCTGGGGTTGTTTAGCCTGGAGAAGAGGAGGCTCAGAGGTGACCTTATTGCAGTCTACAACTACCTGAAGAGAGGCTGTAGTGAAGTGGGAGTCGGCCTCTTCTCCCAGGCAACTAGCGATAGGACAAGAGGACACAGCCTTAAGCTTCGCCAGGGGAGGTTCAGGTTGGACATTAGGAAGAATTTCTTTTCAGAAAGGGTTATTAGACATTGGAATGGGAATGGGCTGCCCAGGGAGGTGGTGGAGTCACCATCTCTGGATGTGTTTAAAAAAAAGACTGGACATGGCACTTAGTGCCATGGTCTAGTTGACATGGTGGTGTCAGGGCAATGGTTGGACTCGATGATCCCAGAGGTCTCTTCCAACCTGGTTGATTCTGTGTCTTCATAGGAGAGGTGATCCAGCCCTCTGATCATCTTCATGGCCCTCCTCTGGACTTGCTCCAACAGCTCCATGTCCTTCTAATGCTGGGGGCACCAGAACTGGATGCAGTACTCCAGGAGGGGTCTCACGATAGTGGAGTAGAGGGGCAGAATCACCTCCCTTGACCTGCTGGCCATGCTTCTTTTGATGCAGCCCAGGATACTGTTGGCCTTCTGGACTGCAAGCGCACGTTGCCAGCTGTCTTGGTTTAGCCCGCACCCAGGGCTAAACAATAACAGTTTTTCTCTCACCCAGTGTCTCTTCCCCAACCGAGGAAGGAAATTGGGAAAAAGAGGGAGACTCGTGGGTTAAAATTAAACAGATTTAATAAAATAAAGAAATCAGTATCAACAATAAACACGAAAGTATACTTAGCTAGATTTGCAGCAGGTTGCTCCAGGAAAAGCAATCCTTGGGAACGAGGGGAGGGGAGGGGAGGGGAGGGGAGGGGAGAGCAAAAACAGCCCCACCTCTCTCCACCAAGCCCTCCCTTTTATAGTGAACTTCATGTTAACGATATAGAATACACCTGTGGGCCAGCCTGGGTCAGCTGCCCTGCATTTAACTGCTAAGGGCTTTGACCACCATGGCTGGCCACAAACTGAAACCAAATCTCATCAAGCATCACCCCCAAGTCCTTCTCCTCAGGGCTGCTCTCAATCCATTCTCCGCCCAGCCTGTATTTGTGCTTGGGATTGCTCTGACCCACATGCAGGACCTTGCACTTGGCCCTGTTGAACTTCATGTGGTTCGCATGGGCCCACCTCTCAAGCCTGTCCAGGTCCCTCTGGATGGCATCCCTTCCCTCCAGCGTGTCGACCGCACCACACAGCTTGGTGTCATTGGCAAACTTGCTGAGGGCGCACTTAGTCCCACTGTCCATGTCACCAACAAAGATGTTAAACAGCACCAGTCCCAATATCGACCCCTGAGGAACTCCACTCGTCACTGGTCTCCACTTGGACATTGAGCTGTTGACTGTAACTCTTTGAGCGTGACCATCCAGCCAATTCCTTATCCACCGAGTGGTCCATCCGTCAAGTCCACGTCTCTCCAATTTAGAGAGAAGGATGTCGTGCGGGACAGTGTCAAATGCTTTGCACAAGTCCAGGTAGATGACATCAGTCGCTCTTCTCTTATCCACCAGTGCTGTAACCCCATCGTAGAAGGGGTACACTACTACAAGCATATTAGAAAAGTGGCAGAAGTAATGAAGTCTACTCAGTGCAACATTTATTCCTTTAAAATGCTATTTTTTAATTGATTTTTCAAATCTCTGACTTTATCTCCTTCAGTAATTTCTGTGTCCTTACCTGATTGAGGTCATTTATTTCCTCCCACTGTTTAAGCAGAATTTCTACAACTTCACTGTGACCATTTTTGGCTGCTAGATGCAATGCCGTGTTTCTCTCCTTGAAATTAAAATGTCAAATAAGATATCTTAAAACCCAGAATAAAGTCAAAACATTAAGTGAAAACAGCATACACTTAAACACAAAGACTTTGTTCTTTCCATCTCTCTTTTACATACAAGGAGAATGAGTCAGATCCACAGTGTGTTCCGAGATTCAGACTAATCTGTAAGGAGCCTTTTCACATGTACACAGACATGACCTTGCTGGTCTAGTTGGTTGTCTCATTCTGAAAACTGCAGTGTATTACCAGTGAAAAGACCTAAAATTCAAACTCCCAAAGAATGAATCAGAAGAGAACTTTGGGCACTGGTTCCTATAAGGATGGGGACTACACCAAGCCTCTAAAAGCACTGATTTAAAGATTAACATCCAAAACCTAGGTAAGTATATATAATCTTGTAGCGGCTCTGATGCCAACGTCACAATCTTCAATCTTCTTCACCATCGGCACAATTTCTCACTAACTAATTAATAAAAAAGAAAAAAAACACATCATCAAGCAAATAATACCAAAGAGCAAGCTAGATGATTACCAGGAAGAGCAGCAGCTTTTGATAAAACTGGCTAGAAACAAACAGAAGCTGGAAATTAGGAGAAGGATTCTAACCCTCTGAGAAACGAGGGTCCAGAACATCTTTTAAGTCACAGCACTAGAGAAAGGTAGGGTGTGGGGTTCCCACAGGACAATGATCATGTACTGAACGAGCTATGTCCAGGCATGTCCAGGGGGTGGTAATGGGGTGGTAATGAACTAGCCAATCATAATACAGAACAAGGACCTTGGCTATGAGACAAACAAGGTATGGGGAAGTTGAAAAATAAGAAAGAATGCTGCAGCTGCAAGATATAGCTTTTTAGCATAAGCCAATCAGAACTAATATAGAGGCACGTGTACAAAGCATACTAACCAATCATAATAGAGATGACACGTACACGGAGCGTGCACGGAAATAGAATAGTATAAATGTACCCTCAGATACATAAATAAACGAGATCTGCTTAACGATCATATTGGTCTGCATGCAGTTACTCCGAGCCCTCTCGTGAACACTGACAAGTGGCGCCCGAACAGGGACTCTTCGGCCCGGAGACTGCGGAGAAGCAGCGGACAACGGACCGAAGGGGGATGAGAGGAAGCCAGCTGTAGAGTGTTGCCCCAACACTGGATTTTCGCACCGGGAAAAAGAAATGGATGCGGTTTGCACCGGGAAAAAGAAACAGATGTGGTAAGCCCGAGTTTTATTGCTAGCAGAGGAAAACCTGGGTAGGGCTTCCCAGGCAGCTGGGGGAGGAGATGGGGTCTACCCTGACCAAGACAGAAGTGGCAGTGGTGAAACTCCTCCAACATATACTCTCTGAGAGAGGAATTAAATACGATGAAGCTGCATTAAAGCAGTTACTGTCCTGGGCAAAGGATAAAGGACATTTTACAACTTCTAATGATGTCTTTGAAGTGCCTTTATGGGAGAAGATTGGTGACTCTCTCTGGAATCCGGTGTCAAGTGGTGATAAGGAAGCCAATAAATCGTCTACTACATGGAGGCTGGTTAGCGAAGCGTTAAAAGGAATAAAAGCGGAGAGAGAAGTCACACATACAGCTTTTATGGCTTTAGGACCACAGGCACCTACTACTCCCTCGCTGTTTGCAGGACCAAAAGCTCCCACGGCCCCAGTGGCTGTACCAGTGGCAGCTCCTTTACCGCCGTGGGTACAGACGGCTCCGAAAAAAGCTGAGGAGCGGGGAGCGAGTAAAATAGATACAGATCCATCAGAACCAGTAATGCACCCTAAAACACGAACTCGATTTGGACTAATTGATTTAGACGCTGAACAGGAGACTTGGCCGAAACCCCCTCCTCTCATTGATCTCTCTACGGATGAGGCTGAGCAGGAGGACAAGAAGGAGGGTAAACCTGCTTCGTATCCACCTTTACCAGATTCGCCATTTACGGAATCAGCAGTATCAGAGTCACAAGGACTTAAAGGACCGCTACCATCACAAAATGGACACGAAATCGACATGGCAAAGCTTGGTAGACGACTGGAAAAACTAAAGAAGGAATTGCAGCAGCACCGTCCAGCCAACGCATCGGAACACGTGACTATGTCTCCCCCAAACCCCCCTCCATATTCGGGACAAGTGTTAGGGTCACCTCAACCCCCTTTGCAACTCCCTACTCCACCTTTAGGTCAGGGATGGGGAGGGGGATCACGTCAGCCCGCGTGTACGGGGGAAGGGGGGGGAGGTGAGGGAGGAGTGAAATGGAAAGGGATCATTCGGGATGCATTATTAGAAGGAGTTATAATTCCACAAGCATATCCGGTGATTGTGGGTGCGGGTCCTGAGGGGAGAAATATTTGGCAACTGTTAGATTGGAAAATTGTAAAAGAAGCATTGTTACTACAGTTAGCGAGGGACAACACAGATGAGGACTGCAGGAAAGTTGTTGCAGGGATGGCGAATCGTGGCCCCACCTTAACCAAGCTAATGGATGCTTGTGGGAAAGTAGGAACCACCACGTTTCAGATGGAGCATTTAACGAAAACATTTGCAGCAGCAGTTAAGGTAGTTCATCATTGTTATACATGCAGGCAAGAAGGTCACTTTAAGAAAAACTGCCTTAAGAAGTCGAAGCTGAGTGGGAGAGATAACTCTGTTTTGATGTGTCATTGCTGTGGGAAGCTGGGGCATTTTGTGAAGCAGTGCAGGTCTAAGTATAATGCTGAAGGTCAGCTGATAACAACCAGCTGCAGAGTGCAGGGAAACTGGAAAAAGCACGCTGGGTATGAATGCAATTATATAGGACCCAAGGAGCTCTTTTTATCCTTTGTTGAGAGGCTATGTCACAGTTTAAAGTTTGGCTAGCTATTAACCAGGTGGCAGATGCTCTCTGTTAACCCTCTCCCCCCCCCCAAGGGAAAGGGAAAAGGGAGAGAGACTTATGGGTTGAAAAGTTAAAACAGTTTTAATAAACTATAATAATGAAAAAGAGTATAATAACAATAATAATAGAAATAATCAAGTATATACAAATATATACAAAGCCAAGATCAAGAGCTTGGAAATCCTCCTCAGGCAAAGTTGCTCCCCCAGCATGGGCAGAGGGGAAAATGCAGCAGCTCCACCCAGCACAGGCAGAGGGGAAAATGCAATAGCTCCCCCTGCCATCACACCTGCAGGCTTTTAACTGGAAAATTGGCAAAGCTGGTACCAATCAGTGGGAGACAGGAGGGCCCCTCCCTCCTGGGCCCCACCTCCAGGAGGCAGTGGGTTAGTGATAAACAGGAAAGTGAGAATGACATGTATGGGATGGAATACCTTGCTGGTCAGTCCTGGGTCACCTGCCCCGTCCACTACTCCCTGCAGGTACAACCCCCTTCGGCTCTTTACTCGTAAGCAGTGACCTTGGGTTCTCTAAGACTATTTGGCCTGGTTTGAGCCAAACCAGGACAGGCTACAAGAAGCAGTTGAAAAGCAAGTCAACTGATTACAGAAATAGAAAGCAGGCTACATTCTAAATTTGTACATCGTATTGATTTGAATCAGGAAATACAAATTATCACTTTGTTTGATAGGCAAATTCCGTATGCAATAACTGGTCAATGGAATTCAGAATAATCAAATTCATTACATGTATTGGAATGGTTGTTTCTACCTTTAAGAACAAAGAAAACTGTCCCCATGATTGCAGAGCTATTGGCACAGATTATCATCAAAGGTCGGATGCAATGTTGGGAGCTTGTGGCCAGAGATCCTGCATCACTAACTGTTCCTATTGCAGCTCAATATTTTGAGTGGTGTATGGCCAATAGCTTTGCTTTGCAAACAGCCATGGAGAATTTCTCGGGACAGGTTGTTTACCACTTGCCCTCCCATCCTGTTATAAAATTGAGTGTGGAACTTCCAATTGCCACAGGAGTGTGGTGCGCAGACACTCCTGTGGATGGAACTACCATTTTTATGGATGGATCTGGGAACACAGGCAAGGTGGGCCTTGTCTGGTATTCTGATGGCAAGTGGGAATCTATGGTAGTACAACAGAAGGGTTCACCTCAGGTGGTAGAATTACGAGCTGTATTAGAAGTATTTCAGAATTTTCCCATTCCCTTTAATTTGGTTACTGATTCAGCATATGTAGCTGGCATTGTAAAACAATTGGATAGATCTGTTATAGAGCATATATGTAATCAGTGTGTTTTTGAATTGCTGCGAGCTCTGTGGCAAGAAATTCAAATCCGAACTGCATTGTTTTATGTTTTATATGTAAGAAATCATACTAATTTGCCTGGGTTTATTGCAGAAGGCAATGCTCGAGTGGACTCTTTGGTTTCTGACCCCCACAAATTCTACTACAATGACTGTGCAGGTGCCGGACATTAAACAGCAGGCACGTATCTCACATGAGTTTTTTTCATCAAGGACATTGGGCACTGCGATGACAATTTCATTTGTCACACAGTGATTCTCGGAATATTATGGCTATGTGTCCTGATTGTCAGCAATTGCCGCAACCTACGCAGATACAAGGAACCAATCCTCAAGGACTGCAAACCAACAAGCAGCTATAGACAAAATTGCACACAAGGTGGCGACACGGGACGTGGCTCACATTACTGAGAATGAGCCACTCTCAGCAATTATAGCAAGCACATCAATGGAAAATAAGCATTTGAAAGCATTAATAGTTCAATTAAAACCGACTCTCAAAATCATAGAATGGGTTTTTCCACCTTTTCATCCTAAAACAACAATCTATACCAGAGTGGAAGCAATAGCTCAATTCATTGTCAAAGTACGTAAAAGAGTTATAGAAATTAGTGGACTAGATCCAGATGCTATCTATTTACCTATCAGAAAGGAATATCTACAGTGGTTAACAAAATAGTCAACTATTTTTCAAGCGGCCTTACAGGACTTTACTGGACAATTGTTAACACATTTGCCAAAAGATAAAAAGCTACAGTTTATTTGCAAACAGGATTGGGAAGAAAAACCTATCAGATCAGAGATACCTGTGACTGGACTAACTCTTTTTACTGATGCAGGAAAGCGATCACATTCAGCAGTTATTACCTGGCAAGAGGATGGACAATGGAAACATTGCAAATTCTCAGGACAAACTGAGGACTCATTGCAGACACTTGAACTTTTTGCAATATACCAGGTTTTTGTAAAATGGAAGGACTTACCTGTCAATATTGTAACAGACTCTCTTTACGCAGCAGGCATTGTAAATCGAATTGAAAGAGCTTTTATACGACCAGTGAAGAATATGCGACTCTACACCATTTTGCTACAGTTGCATCAAGCAATAAACCTCAGAGAGATACCTTATTTTGTTACCCATATTCGTAGTCATCAATTTGATCAAGGTTTGAGCATTGGAAATAATAAAGCAGACACACTTGTGTCCTATACGCAAATATCACCAAATTTATTTGAACAAGCTCGCCTATCCCATCAATTCTTTCATCAATCAGCGAAAATGCTAGCGAAACAATTTCAGCTCACCATGGCACAAGCACGCGAATTGGTCAGTGCTTGTCCTAG
This sequence comes from Nyctibius grandis, assembly GCF_013368605.1. Lineage (NCBI taxonomy): Eukaryota > Metazoa > Chordata > Aves > Nyctibiiformes > Nyctibiidae > Nyctibius > Nyctibius grandis. The sequence continues at coordinate 20,846,614 of NC_090694.1, read as the reverse complement.
TTGTCAGAAAATTGGCATGGGAATTGGAATAGGGGTAAATCCTCGAGGACTGAGTGCGTTGCAACTGTGGCAAATGGATGTTACTCACATTGCAGAATTTGGAAGGCTCAAATATGTTCATGTATCTGTTGATACGTTTTCACATGTAATATGGGCAACAACACAAACTGGAGAAACGGGTCATCATGTCAAACGACATTTACTTGCTTGCTTTGCAAGTCTTGGGGTTCCACAACAACTTAAGACCGATAATGGACCAGCATACTGTTCACAGATTTTTCGTCAATTTTGTCAACTATGGGGTATTACACATGTCACTGGGATTCCTCATTCGCCTACGGGTCAGGCGATTGTGGAACGTGCTCATAGTACATTGAAACAGCTTCTGCAAAAACAAAAAGGGGGAGAGGAGACTGAACCTTCTGAGAGACTTGCAAAAGCTGTTTATGTACTTAACCATTTAACTTTAGCAGGAGATAAGGAGTGACCCCCAATAGTAATACACTGGGAGACAGTTCTGGTGTGTACCGTGTATAAGACAGTGGATAACAGAAAGTTCGCTAGAGAGACAGGCAATTCAATTGTTAGGGAGAGAGGCTAACTCGCTTGGGAGATTTGATACTCCAGCACTTAATGTGGCAAATAGAATTGGTGACTGTCAGCAAATTCATATAGCTGAAATAGCTAGTTCATTACAAAGACGTGTGCTGGAGCAACAAATTATATTGGCAGGCAGTGTGGTGGAGGTACAGTGTGGAGAACAAATTAACATACCACGATCATGGGAAGTTTCTCCCGAGGATTGGGAGCGACAGCAATCGCAATGGTCTTATGTATCACAACCATTGGGCAGGCAGTGATAGATATCAGACAAAATATCTGGGTTACCATCACAAATGCGACCAGACAAGAATCATTTTGCTTGTCCATGGCAACCTCTGGAGATCCTTTTCATACTTGCCTGATAGGAGTTCCTGGTTTTGATCCAATCAGTTTTCAAGGTTATATACAAAACACTACCCTTGCCTGATAGGAGTTCCTGGTTTTGATCCAATCAGTTTTCAAGGTTATATACAAAACCCTACCCTTGCCACAATGAGTGCAACAACAGCTAGTCAATGTGCAAATTCCATGAATCCAGGTGTCAACTATACTGCATGGTGGCAGGGACAGATAATCATGTCACTTAATCACACTATGATAGAACCACAGGAGCTAGATTTGTTAGGTGCCTTAGGACCTACCTATGGGGCAGTTATGTTTAAAAGTGACAAAGCAACTGATCACGCCCTCATTAACGACAATACACTACTATATGCTGTACAAGATGTATCTCCAAAAAATGAGTTGTATACAGGAACAGGGGAAAATAACTTTTGTCTGCTGGAGTGTCGATATTCTGACACGAGGGGAAACAACATGCTAGGCCGGAAGTTACCAGGAGGCTTGTTTTTAATTTGTGGTGATCGAGCCTGGCCAGGGATTCCTAGCAGGCCAATTGGAGGTCCATGTTACCTAGGGAAACTTACCTTGTTTCGACCTTCAGTGGGAGAATTGTTAAACAAAACATTATGGAATTACATGGCCTCTCGAAAAAAGCGTGCGATATTACCGCTAGGACCAGAATGCGATGATCATGTACGGTTCTGGAACAGACCTACTAATTTTATTGCTGCTTTGTTTATGCCAGTAGGAATTGCAAAAGCATTACAACTAACAAAAACACTAGGGTGCTGGTGTCATGTACTGAACGAGCTATGTCCAGGCATGTCCAGGGGGTGGTAATGGGGTGGTAATGAACTAGCCAATCATAATACAGAACAAGGACCTTGGCTATGAGACAAACAAGATATGGGGAAGTTGAAAAATAAGAAAGAATGCTGCAGCTGCAAGATATAGCTTTTTAGCATAAGCCAATCAGAACTAATATAGAGGTGCGTGGACAAAGCATACTAACCAATCATAATAGAGATGACACGTACACGGAGCATGCACGGAAATAGAATAGTATAAATGTACCCTCAGATACGTAAATAAACGAGATCTGCTTAACGATCATATTGGTCTGTGTGCAGTTACTCCGAGCCCTCTCGCGAACACCGACAGTAGGGAATCCAAATCCTTCTTAGAAGTTATGGATACAGTGTGATTGCTTTTAGTGACCCAGGAGATGAGTTCCTGTCCTGGCTTCTTACCTACTTACTCTGTAGGATCACAGCATTCACCTTCCATCGTTGCTGCTTTATGTGTTCAGCCTGCTAGATGTCTGGGACAACATTGTCTTTTAACCTCTGCTGATAAATTTCCTGGGTGCTTACTTATCTAAATGCAGTATCTGACCATTTCACAATTTTTAACATATTTATTCTTGCAATGCCTCAGATGCAGAGAAACACTAACATGCTCATTCCACAAACACCAAAGGAAGGGGTAAAGAAATTTAAGGGCAGACTTTGAAAGTTATTTAGACACCTTAAAATGCAGTGTCAAAACCAAACTCAATCAGATTGAAGTGTTTAGGCACTTCTGAAAAATCCCCATAGTTGTTCATTTGCATCCTGAAGTATTTAATCACCTTTGAAAAATTAGTCATGCAGGACTTAGAAGTGACACACAGACACAGCCAAGCAGAGCAAAAAACTGGGAAACATGATATCCCGGTACAGAGGCTAGCACCTTAATCGCCAGACTTTCACACTTCTCCCAACAGACAGCATACACTAGTCTTGGTTTTCATGAATTAACGCGTATGGAAAAGTCTCCTGGCAATAAGAACAGAAGTCCCACTGTCCTCCCTTAATTACTGAAAGATCATCATCCTTGTATATTTGTTGGTGCAATATATATCACTGTGATGAACATGACATCTACACAGCTTATTCGTAACACTTGGTTGTGTAGTAACTACACTGAAACAAAGTCATCTTTCATAAGCACATTTTTAGTTGTACTTGTGTGGAAGAGAAACCTTTACCTTATCTTTTTCAGATGTAAACAGTTTCAGAGTAATCAAATCATTTATCATGTCAACATGGCATTTTTCAGATGCCAAAAGAAATGGCTTTTTACCTTTCTAGAAAACAATCATGAAGAGAAACACAGTGTTATTGAAAGTAAAAATACTCTCCTTCCAGTTATTATATATATGGCATGCATATGTGTATGTATATTCTGCACAAACATTTCTATATCATATGACTAACTCAATCAAAAAGTAGATATATACAAGAAGAGTAAGAATTAAAAAAATGCAATATTTTGTGTAAAAAACGGGTTATACATCTTGCATATAATGAAGATAATATATGAAAACTGATTCGAAGTGGTGACAAGGTATAAAACTTGCTCAATATATTTAATTCTTTATTCTTCTCAGTTTGAAACTATTTATCAAAAGAAATGTTTGATTAAAAGTCTGAGGATGCTCAGAAATAGGCAGTAAAGAAATTGTAAGATTTATTTCCATGGAGTAACACATTTGATCTGAATTCTGTAAGTACAGACCACAATGACCAAGTGTCCTGGTTTGGCCTAAACCAGGCCAATTTTCCTTTCAGTGATTTTTACTTTCAGCTAAGTCTCCTCTAAGTAACTGCACTTTCTGAAACTAACTGCATGTTTTGCAGACAGTGTCTGCTTCCAGGACTGATAACGCTCGAAGTTTGTAGTTATCGCTGAGGCACCGGTAGGGATGTTGTGCAGAAAGGCTCTTGCTGTACTTGTTCTTGAGAGAAACCAAGGTCACTGCTGAATTCCTCACTGCTTACGAGTGAAGAGCCGAAGGGGGGTCGCAGCTGCAGGGGGAAGCGGACAGGGCAGGTGACCCAAAATTGACCAACGAAGGTATTCCATCCCATACACGTCATTCTCAGTATAAAGCAGGGGGATCACGAGGGTCTCGCTCTCTTTCTGCTATGGCCGGTGTCCAAGGAGGACTCCGTCTGTTTTCCTGCTGCCCCCGATCCCGATCCGTGCATCCCTGAATCCAGCTCTCGACCATTGCTAGGCCCAGCCTGGGCCTTCCCGGAGCCTGCCCTGCAGTGCCGGTGGTGACGTGGCTGACTTCAGGGGAGCTCGATCTTGGTTTTGTATATATATTTGTATATATTTGATTATTTCTATTATTATTATCATACTCTTTTTCATTATTATAGTTTATTAAAACTGTTTTAACTTTCCAACCCGGAAGCCTCTCTCTCCCTTTTCCCTTTCCCTTTCCCTTTGGGGGGGGGGCGGAATAACAGAGAGCATCTGCCACAGGTTTAATAGCCGGCCCAGCTTTAAACCATGACACCAAGTCTCGGAAGTTTCACCTAGGAGACCTAACTTTAGTGCTGTACATTGTGGAGGGTTTTTTTTGGTGGTGGCTAAAGTGACAAAAACTTTTCCAACTGTTCACAATTCAACTGCAGATAGTTATCTTGAAATAAAATAATACCACCAATCAGATGGTGAGACTGTTGTCTTCATTTAGCCCGCACCCAGGGCTAAACAATAACAGTTTTTCTCTCACCCAATGTCCCTTTCCCAGCTGAAGAAGGAAATTGGGAAAAAGAGGGAGACTCGTGGGTTAAAATTAAACAGATTTAATAAAATAAAGAAACCAATATAAATGCTAACACAAAACACAGAAAAGTATACTTCGCTTCAGAGTTGCAGCAGGTTGTCCAAAAATAACAATTGTCAGCAAAGAGTGAAAGCCCAGACAAGAAGAGCAAAAACAGTCTTATCCGTTGCCAGCAAGCCCTCCCTTTTATAGTGAACTTGATTGTTAATGATATAGAATATACCTGTGGGCCAGCCTGGGTCAGCTACCCTGCATTTAACTGCTAATGGCCCTGATCACCATGGCTGGCCACAAACTGAAACCAAATCCCAGTGAAACCAGGACAGCTGTCTAACCAGTTATCAAAAGCTAACTGATAGTGGCCTATATTAAATGTCTAAGGAAAAAAATGCGAGCAACTAATAGAAAATTATGAAATAACCTTCCTCACTGTCGTGGTTTAACCCTAGCTGGCAACTAAGCCCCACACAGCCACTCGCTCATTCCCCTCACAGTGGGATGAGGGAGAAAATCAGAAGGGTGAAAGTGAGAAAACTCATGGGTTGAGATAAAGACAGTTTAATAAGTAAAGCAAAAGCTGTGCATGCAAGCAAAGCAAAACAAGGAATTCATTCATTACTTCCTATCAGCAGGCAGGTGTTTAGAGCCATCCCCAGGAAAGCAGGTTTCCATCACGCATAGGCAGGAACAGAATAGCTAGCAGAATCACAACCCTGGACTTCAGGAGGGCCAACTTTGGCCTTTTCAAGCAATTGCTAGGGGAAATCCCATGGGACAGGGTACTAGAAGGTAAGGGGGCCCAAGATAGTTGGTTAGCATTCAAGGACTGCTTCTTCCGAGCTCAAGATCAGAGCATCCCAGCAGGTAGGAAGTCAAGGAAGGGTACCAGGAGACCTGCATGGTTAAACAGGGAACTGCTGGGCAAACTCAAGTGGAAGAAGAGAGTGTACAGATCATGGAAGGAGGGGCTGGCCACTTGGGAGGAATATAAGTCTGTTGTCAGAGGATGTAGGGAGGCAACTAGGAAAGCTAAGGCCTCCTTGGAATTAAACCTTGCAAGAGAGGTCAAGGACAACAGAAAGGGCTTCTTCAAATACATTGCAGGTAAAGCCAACACTAGAGGCAATGTAGGCCCACTGATGAATGAGGTGGGGGCCCTGGAGACAGAGGATAAAAAGAAGGCGGAGTTACTGAATGCCTTCTTTGCCTCTGTCTATACTGCTGGAGGCTGTCCTGAGGAGCCCCGGACCCCTGAGGCCCCAGAAGAAGTCAGGATAGAGGAGGAATCTGTCTTGGTAGATGAGGGCTGGGTCAGGGACCAATTAAGCAACCTGGACGTCCATAAATCCATGGGCCCTGATGGGATGCACCCGCGGGTGCTGAGGGAGCTGGCGGAAGTCATTGCTAGGCCACTCTCCATCATCTTTGCTAAGTCGTGGGCAACGGGAGAGGTGCCTGAGGACTGGAGGAAAGCGAATGTCACTCCAGTCTTCAAAAAGGGCAAGAAGGAGGACCCGGGTAACTATAGACCGGTCAGCCTCACCTCCATCCCCGGAAAGGTGATGGAACAACTTGTCCTTGGTGCTGTCTTAACCAACCTGATAGCCTTTTATGAGGACATAACCCGGTGGACAGATGATGGTAAAGCTGTGGATGTGGTCTATCTTGATTTCACTAAGCGTTTTGACACGGTCTCCCACAGCATCCTCACAGCTAAACTGAGGAAGTGTGGTCTGGATGATCAGGTAGTGAGGTGGATTGTGAACTGGCTGAAGGAAAGAAGCCAGAGAGTGGTGGTCAATGGGACAGGGTCCAGTGGGAGGCCTGTGTCTAGCGGAGTCCCTCAAGGGTCGGTACTGGGACCAGTACTATTCAATATATTCATTAATGACTTGGATGAGGGAATAGAGTGCACTGTTAGCAGCAAGTTTGCTGATGACACAAAAGTGGGAGGAGTGGCTGACACACCAGAAGGCTTTGCTGCCATTCAGAGAGACCTAGACAGGCTGGAGAGTTGGGTGAAATATAACAAGGGCAAGTGTAGAGTCCTGCATCTGGGCAAGAATAACCCCATGTACCAGTATATGTTGGGGACAGACCTGTTGGAGAGCAGCAGAGGGGAAAGGGACCTGGGGGTCCTAGTGGACAGCAGGATGACCATGAGCCAGCAGTGTGCCCTTGTGGCCAAGAAGGCCAATGGCATCCTGGGGTGTATTAGAAGGGGTGTGGTGTGGAAGACCCTCAGCCTGCAAAGAGCTGTGCTTTACTTGGGGAGCATAAGATTTGCTTGGGAACACTGCACTGAGAATAGTTTTTGCTTCCTTCTAAGATAAAGGAGCCAAGACCAGTTCACAGGGCTTTTTGAGGCATGAAAGAAGTAAACATGTGTTGAAGGTCAGTTCTGAACACAGAGCTGAAAACAGGGAATGGTTGTTGATGTTTTGAGCCCAGGACACTGTGGCTCTTCCCAGGATGGGTGATGAGTGCTTAGCGTGTGAATGTTGATGTTATCTTGAACTGCCTAGTCTGGCTCCTGCATTGTAGCAGTTAAATAGGGTAGTAGCATAACAATAAAAAGCCTTAGGCCTTTCGGCTTCAGGCCCTTGCATCCTCGATCACAGAGTCTGTGCCTTCCTTGCCACCCACCGCAGTGTGGTTAGTAGGTCAAGAGAGGTTCTCCTCCCCCTCTACTCTGCCCTGGTGAGGCCGCATCTGGAATATTGTGTCCAGTTCTGGGCCCCTCAGTTCAAAAAGGACAGGGAACTGCTAGAGAGAGCCCAGCGCAGAGCCACGAAGATGATTAAGGGAGTGGAACATCTCCCTTATGAGGAGAGGCTGAGGGAGCTGGGTCTCTTTAGCTTGGAGGAGACTGAAGGGGGATGTCATTAATGTTTATAAATATGTAAAGGGCAAGTGTCATGAGGATGGAGCCAGGCTCTTCTCAGTGACATCCATTGACAGGACAAGGGGCAATGGGTGCAAGCTGGAACACAGGAGGTTCCACATAAATATGAGGAAAAACTTCTTTACGGTGAGGGTAACTGAACACTGGAACAGGCTGCCCAGAGAGGTTGTGGAGTCTCCTTCTCTGGAGACATTCAAAACCCGCCTGGACGCATTCCTGTGTGATATGGTCTAGGTAATCCTGCTCCGGCAGGGGGATTGGACTAGATGATCTTTCGAGGTCCCTTCCAATCCCTAACATTCTGTGATTCTGTGATATTTTACCCATAAGTCTTATCTGTAAAGGGCGAGGAGCAACACTATCAACTTCTGTTCCTAACAAGTCTTTAGCAACAGCAAATATTTCCTCTCAGTAGAAACAGAAGACAGCACAGTTGAAGCTCTTGTTTTTACTTCGAGGTTCACATTCTTTAGCTTCAAGGTAATAGTTTTACCTTAGGAGGAAAAAAAAAGAAAAAAAGTTAAGCATATCATATATGGCACAAAAACAATTATTATGTAGCATCTATAGAAGGGTCCTAAAGCCATAGCCAAGTCTGCATGCTTATCTGTGCACAGGAAGGGGCACTGCCAATAATTTGTCTGTAAGATTCTGCACTTGCTCCTAAACTGCTGCCAAAGTCAAATTCTCTAAACTGGGTCATTTAGCTATGGTCCCCAGCAGACCATGTGCCAACAATGCACGCTCAAAAAATTTCATGCTCTGGCTTCAGTCACAACTTCTACCCTGCCTACCAAATGTATTTCTTCACTTAGAAACTTTCAGTGCCAGATATCTTAACTTTTTTGGGAAAACTACTAAGGATGCATAAGTACTAAGGATTCACTGAAAACTTCCTTCCCTCCTGCATGGTGCTATCGGAGTGACACACAGCATCTGTTTGGCACAGATATTCCCCTGGCAACACCTTCAAAACCATTTGTGTGATTTAGCATGTCCTTCCAAATGTAAATAAATGGCACTCCTTTTGTTCTGGTGTCTTTGTAAGCTTATCCCTTTGTCCTTCTTAGCTGACTATTTCCCTTTAATCTGTCATCTTTTGAGACAATCCTTTATGGCTGAAGAAGACTAATCACAATTCTTTTAGGTCTTGAATATTATTCCTTGCTTTACCATAAAGACTTCTATAGAAAATATGAACTGTTCTTTCCAGAGAACAAACAGAATTTTGGGGAGAAAGAATACAGGGACTTTTTGTACCATTCATATCATTGAATGGTATGAATAACTCATCAGCAAGTCTGGGACATGTGAACTTTTTAAACTATACTACTGGCTATTGACTGGATCCTGTATGAATACAGGAGAGAAACACAGCATTTTAAATACATTAGAATTACATGATTGACCAGAGCACAACTCATAGAAAATCAACTCTCTTCAGCAGCTCTATTATTTGTTTATGAACATTGCTTTTAGCATAAAATGTCTTATATGCTAAATAACTTGGTTAATTAGTTTAATTTTTTCACACATATTATTAGATAGCCACCTGAACAGTATCAAAATGCTGCATAAATCATTCTAACCATCTGCAAATTAAAGAATGGAAACTTTTGAAGATAGATTGCATGGCATGATGCTCCTGAAAGCATTCATGCTAACACTGCATTTAATAAGTTTGAGTGCAAAGTGTTGTCTTTCTGCAAATAAACAGACAATAGTATAAATACCTTAAGTCCTTCTTTCTGCAGCTCTTGAGCAAGGTCTCTGCAGAGTTCTTGACGCAAGCTGTACTCATATTCTGCTGTGTTAATTTCACTGAATGTTCTAAGATAAAATCTTTTTTCAGTATGAATCCTAAAATTTGTTCAGTGACTGTCATCTAAAAGTATTTTTGTACAGTTAAACAAAACTACATCAGAAGAAGGTTGTATGGGTTTGAGTGTTTACTTCAAATATAAAAATTAATATTAATATGAATATTATACAGAAAGATTTACGCACATTTATGTGTTTCAAAATGTTTGCAAAACTCTTCAAATAATTAAATAATTTGGTGCTCAATTTTTCATGCAGTATTTGAAAATGTATCAGATCTGAGGTCATTAATGTTTAAATATTTGCAAGAGAGAATATTAAAACCAACTGAATTCGTGAAGCCAGACAAGTTATTAGTATATAATCTCCTTTCTACAGTTCTGTGTAACATCAGAAGAAAGAAAGGATTAGAAAGTCAACATCAGAGCCAAGTATCAGAAATAAATAATGTAGATGCTAAGAAAAAGACGTCAGCTAGGATAAGAGAAAAAAATAGCTTTCTGCTGAAACAAAGAAATGAGACTCAACAGCACTTTGATGATACCGTTAATCAGGTATTCTTTATTAGCGGCACCAGGCAGCACTGGGGATTAGTCCACCATGAGTGCTCCACCGACTTGGCAAACTTTCAGAGACTATATACCATAAAGTTATACATAGTCATAGGATTTCCAAGAGCTCATTTAAATAACAATGAGATATGCAAATGTCCGCTCTGCATGGGCAGTCATCTTCCCTGGTGGTCGTCGGGGGGTCTTCAGATGAAGGCTTGTAGTCTTCCTCACTGTGTCTTCTGACTGGCCTTTGCTTCTGCGCAAACTCAGTCCTAGAATCACAGAATCACAGAATGTCACGGTTTAAAGCTGGGCTGGCTATTAAACCTGCGGCAGATGCCCTCTGTTATCCCCCCCCCTCCCCCCAAAGGGAAAGGGAAAGGGAAAAGGGAGAGAGACTTCTGGGTTGGAAAATTAAAACAGTTTTAATAAACTATAATAATGAAAAAAAAGTATAATAACAATAATAGAAATAATCAAATATATACAAATATATATACAAAACCAAGATTGAGCTCCCCTGAAGTCAGCCACGTCACCAGCGGCACTGCAGGGCAGGCTCCGGGAAGGCCCAGCCTGGGCCTAGCGACGGTCGAGAGCTGGATTCAGGGATGCACGGATCGGGATCGGGGGCAGCAGGAAAACAGACGGAGTCCTCCTTGGACACCGGCCATAGCAGAAAGAGAGCGAGACCCTCGTGATCCCCCTGCTTTATACTGAGAATGACGTGTATGGGATGGAATACCCTCGTTGGTCAATTTTGGGTCACCTGCCCTGTCCGCTCCCCCCTGCAGCTGCGACCCCCCTTCGGCTCTTCACTCGTAAGCAATGAGGAATTCAGCAGTGACCTTGGTTTCTCTCAAGAACAAGTACAGCAAGAGCCTTTCTGCACAACATCCCTACCGGTGCCTCAGTGATAACTACAAACTTCGAGCGTTATCAGTCCTGGAAGCAGACACTGTCTGCAAAACATGCAGTTAGTTTCAGAAAGTGCAGTTACTTAGAGGAGACTTAGCTGAAAGTAAAAATCACTGAAAGGAAAATCGGCCTGGTTTAGGCCAAACCAGGACACAGAATCAATCAGGTTGGAAGAGACCTCTGGGATCACTGAGTCCAACCATTGCCCTGACACCGCCATGTCGACTAGACCATGGCACTAAGTGCCATGTCCAGTCTTTTCTTAAACACATCCAGAGATGGTGACTCCACCACCTCCCTGGGAAGCCCATTTCAATGTCTAATAACCCTTTCTGAAAAGAAATTCTTCCTGATGTCCAACCTGAACCTCCCCTGGCGAAGCTTAAGGCTGTGTCCTCTTGTCCTATCACTAGTTGCCCGGGAGAAGAGGCCGACTCCCACTTCACTACAACCTCCCTTCAGGTAGTTGTAGACTGCAATAAGGTCACCTCTGAGCCTCCTCTTCTCCAGGCTAAACAACCCCAGCTCCCTCAGCCGTTCCTCATAGGTCAGACCCTCCAGACCCTTCACCAGTTTGGTCGCCCTCCTCTGGACTCACTCCAACACCTCAACATCTTTCTTGAAGTGCGGGGCCCAGAACTGAACACAGTACTCAAGGTGCGGCCTCACCAGTGCCGAGTACAGAGGGATGATCACTTCCCTAGACCGGCTGGCTACACTATTCCTAATAGAGGCCAGGATGCCATTGGCCTTCTTGGCCACCTGGGCACACTGCTGGCTCATGTTTAGCCGGCTGTCGATCAGCACCCCCAGGTCTCTTTCCGCCGGGGTGCTTTCTAACCACTCTTCCCCCAGCCTGTAGCGCTGCATGGGGTTGTTGTGGCCGAAGTGTAAGACCCGGCACTTGTTCTTGTTGAACCTCATGCCGTTGGTCTCGGTCCATCTGTCTAACCTGTCCAGATCCCTCTGTAGGGCCTTCCTACCCTCCAGCAGATAGACACTCCCACCCAGCTTGGTGTCATCTGCAAATTTGCTGAGGGTGCACTCAATCCCTACGTCTAGATCATCTATAAAGATATTGAACAGCACCGGCCCCAGAACTGAGCCCTGGGGAACACCGCTAGTGACCGGCCGCCAGTTGGACTTTGCCCCATTCACCACCAGTCTCTGGGCTCGGCCATCCAGCCAGTTTTTAACCCATTTAAGAATCCACCCATCCAAGCCCCGTGCAGACACTTTGTCTAGGAGGATGCTGTGGGAGACAGTGTCAAATGCCTTACTGAAGTCTAGATAGACTACATCCACAGCCCTGCCCTCATCTACTAAGCGGGTCACTTTGTCATAGAAGGAGACCAGGTTGATCAAGCAGGACCTGCCTTTCATGAATCCATGTTGGCTGGCCCCGATGCCCCGATTGTCCTGCATGTGCCGTGTAATGGCACTCAGGATGATCTGTTCCATCACCTTGCCTGGCACCGAGGTCAGGCTGACAGGCCTATAGTTCCCTGGATCATCCTTCCGACCCTTCTAATAGATGGGCGTTACATTTGCTAATTTCCAGTCAGCTGGAACTTCTCCAGTTAACCAGGACTGCCAGTAAATAAGAGAGTGGTTTGGCAAGTTCATTTGGCAGTTCCTTCATTACTCGGGTGAATCCCACTCGGGCCCATAGCCTTGTGGGTGTCCAATTGGCACAGCAGGTCAAAAACCATCTCCTCCTGGATTACAGAATCACAGAATCACAGAATCACAGAATGTTAGGGATTGGAAGGGACCTCGAAAGATCATCTAGTCCAATCCCCCTGCCGGAGCAGGATTGCCTAGACCATATCACACAGGAACGCGTCCAGGCGGGTTTTGAATGTCTCCAGAGAAGGAGACTCCACAACCTCTCTGGGCAGCCTGTTCCAGTGTTCGGTCACCCTCACCGTAAAGAAGTTTTTCCTCATATTTAAGTGGAACCTCCTGTGTTCCAGCTTGCACCCATTGCCCCTTGTCCTGTCAAGGGATGTCACTGAGAAGAGCCTGGCTCCATCCTCTTGACACTTGCCCTTTACATATTTATAAACATTAATGAGGTCACCCCTCAGTCTCCTCTTCTCCAAGCTAAAGAGACCCAGCTCCGTCAGCCTCTCCTCATAAGGGAGATGTTCCACTCCCTTAATCATCTTCGTGGCTCTGCGCTGGACTCTCTCTAGCAGTTCCCTGTCCTTCTTGAACTGAGGGGCCCTGAAGTGGACACAATATTCCAGATGCGGCCTCACCAGGGCAGAGTAGAGGGGGAGGAGAACCTCTCTCGACCTGCTGACCACACCCCTTCTAATACACCCCAGGATGCCATTGGCCTTCTTGGCCACAAGGGCACACTGCTGGCTCATGGTCATCCTGCTGTCCACTAGGACCCCCAGGTCCCTTTCCCCTACGCTGCTCTCCAACAGGTCTGCCCCCAACTTGTACTGGTACATGGGGTTGTTCTTGCCCAGATGCAGGACTCTACACTTGCCCTTGTTATATTTCATTAAATTTCTCCCCGCCCAACTCTCCAGCCTGTCCAGGTCTCTCTGAATGGCTGCGCAGCCTTCCGGCACATCAGCCACTCCTCCCAGTTTTGTGTCATCAGCGAACTTGCTGACAGCGCACTCTAATCCCTCATCCAAGTCATTAATGAATATATTGAATAGAACTGGTCCCAGTACCGACCCTTGAGGGACTCCGCTAGACACAGGCCTCCAACTGGACTCTGTCCCATTGACCACCACTCTCTGGCTTCTTTCCTTCAGCCAGTTCACAATCCACCTCACTACCCGATCATCCAGACCACACTTCCTCAGTTTAGCTGCGAGGATGCTGTGGGAGACCGTGTCAAACGCTTTACTGAAATCGAGATAGACCACATCCACAGTTTTACCATCATCTATCCACCGGGTTACATGCTCATAAAAGGCTATCAAGTTGGTTGAGCATGACTTCCCCTTGGTGAAGCCATGCTGAGTGCCCCTAATGATCCCCCTATCCTTGATGTGCCTAGAGACAGCATCAAGAACAAGTTGTTCCATCACCTTTCCGGGGATGGAGGTGAGGCTGACCGGTCTATAGTTACCCGGGTCCTCCTTCTTGCCCTTTTTGAAGACTGGAGTGACATTCGCTTTCCTCCAGTCCTCAGGCACCTCTCCCGTTGCCCACGACTTAGCAAAGATGATGGAGAGTGGCCTAGCAATGACCTCCGCCAGCTCCCTCAGCACCCGCGGGTGCATCCCATCAGGGCCCATGGATTTATGGACGTCCAGGTTGCTTAATTGGTCCCTGACCCAGCCCTCATCTACCAAGACAGATTCCTCCTCTATCCTGACTTCTTCTGGGGCCTCAGGGGTCCGGGGCTCCTCAGGACAGCCTCCAGCAGTATAGACAGAGGCAAAGAAGGCATTCAGTAACTCCACCTTCTTTTTATCCTCTGTCTCCAGGGCCCCCACCTCATTCATCAGTGGGCCTACATTGCCTCTAGTGTTGGCTTTACCTGCAATGTATTTGAAGAAGCCCTTTCTGTTGTCCTTGACCTCTCTTGCAAGGTTTAATTCCAAGGAGGCCTTAGCTTTCCTAATTGCCTCCCTACATCCTCTGACAACAGACTTATATTCCTCCCAAGTGGCCAGCCCCTCCTTCCGTGATCTGTACACCCTCTTCTTCCACTTGAGTTTGCCCAGCAGTTCCCTGTTTAACCATGCAGGTCTCCTGGTACCCTTCCTTGACTTCCTACTTGTTGGGATGCTCTGATCTTGAGCTCGGAAGAAGCAGTCCTTGAATGCTAACCAACTTCACACCGCCCCCCGTCCCTAACTTCAGGCTCTGGGGGCCGAGTCTCCTGAGGACAACTGGTCCTGACATTAAAGACCGAGGCAAAGAAGGCATTGAGCACCTCTGCCTTTTCCTCATCCCCTGACACTACACTACCCTCCTCATTCAGCAAGTGGTGGAGGCTCTCCTTGACCCTCCTTTTGCTGTTGATGTATATGTAGAAATTTTTTTTGTTATCTTTGACCATAGCAGCCAAATCAAGCTCTAATTGAGCTTTGGCCCAACACAATGTTTTCCCAGTTGGAAGTCTGACCTGGTTTTGCAGACAAGGTTTACTATTATTGACTTCCCACTGTATAATTTCTCCGGCTGGGCTTGTGCTATTATACGGGAAGTTATACTGTCTCAGGGTTTTCAGAGGGGTTGGGACTCCAACAAGGCAAGAGGAGAATACTTTACTAACAGAATTACCAGACTGTAAACAGAAATTAGAAGTATTAACTACTTTAGTGGCCAGTTGCTCCCATAGATTTCCTTCTGGGTCCCAGATGGGAAGTTTGTGTGCATGCCTTCCTGACTCTAGGCTCCTTCTCAGCCTCTGTTCTCTGTTTCTGTGCCATTGAAGGGAGTTTGCTAAATTAATCAAGAAGAGGGTTAGGCAGAAATGATAATGTCCTGGTTTGGCCTAAACCAGGCCGATTTTCCTTTCAGTGATTTTTACTTTCAGCTAAGTCTCCTCTAAGTAACTGCACTTTCTGAAACTAACTACATGTTTTGCAGACAGTGTCTGCTTCCAGGACTGATAACGCTCGAAGTTTGTAGTTATCGCTGAGGCACCGGTAGGGATGTTGTGCAGAAAGGCTCTTGCTGTACTTGTTCTTGAGAGAAACCAAGGTCACTGCTAAATTCCTCACTGCTTAGGAGTGAAGAGCCGAAGGGGGGTCGCAGCTGCAGGGGGGAGCAGGCAGGGCAGGTGACACAAAATTGACCAACGAGGGTATTCCATCCCATACACGTCATTCTCGGTATAAAGCAGGGGGATCTCGGGGGTCTCGGTCTCTTTCTGCTATGGCCGGTGTCCAAGGAGGACTCCGACTGTTTTCCTGCTGCCCCCGATTCCGATCCATGCATCCCTGAATCCAGCTCTCGACCGTCGCTAGGCCCAGCCTGGGCCTTCCCAGAGCCTGCCCTGCAGTGCCGGTGGTGACGTTGCCGACATCAGGGGAGCTCAATCTTGGTTTTGTATATATATTTGTATATATTTGATTATTCCAATATTATTATTATACTCTTTTTCATTATTATAGGTTTATTAAAACTGTTTTAACTTTCCAACCCGTAAGTCTCTCTCCCTTTTCCCTTTCCCTTTCCCTTCGGGTGGGGGGGGAGGGTTAACAGAGAGCGTCTGCCGCAGGTTTAATAGCCGGCCCAGCTTTAAACCGTGACAGATCTATATAGCGCATGGTATAAATGTAAAGATCTTACAATTTCGATTAGAATAAACAATAAATACACTGGTTTACGTGGCCCGATTGATTTTTATCTTCGAGGGTCCTTCAGAGTAATTTTCCAGAGTCCTTCCAGGGCCTTTTTCACTCGAGAATAGTGAATCCATGCGGGTTGTTCCCTGATGTTGATTGCAGTGAAGGTTGTCAGCAGCACCTGGTATGGTCCATTCCACTTCTCTTCCAATGGTCTCCCTGTAAGATCTTTAATATAAACCAAATCTCCAGGTTTGAACAGATGCACTGGTGAGTCTAAATCACATGATCTAGTAGATATCACCAATTTGTTTACTTCTTGTAATTGTTTTCCTATTGCAATTAAGTATTGTTGATACCGATACCCCCCTTTTCTAGAGAGTTCCGAAAAATCTATCTGCCATATTTGACCTGGGACCTTTCCCTTACTAATACTTCCAAAGTTCACGCGATGTTCTACCTTTGGATTATTCTTTAGGCATGCCTCACATCTTTTAACTATGGCCTTTATAGTTTGATACAATCTTCTGGCTTCTGTTTGCTTGATAAGGGATTCATATAAGGCTGCAGTTCCCCAATGTGTTTTGCCATGTTCTGCCTTTATCAATTTCCATAATATCCTAAAGGGAACGGCCACTCTGTTGTCTCCTAACACTGCCCACCCTGAGGGGTCGATTTTGGTCCCTAGACCAGCAATCAGCTTCTGATCCCCTTCACCATATTCAACCTTTTCCGGTAGAGGCAAGGATTTTTCAGGAATTAAACTTAATGCCTCACCTTGTTCTGCAGCTTGTCTTGCCTCATAATCAGCCAATTTATTTCCCACTTCCCTGTCAATGTGACCTTTCTGATGTCCTTTGCAGTGCATGATTGCTACTGCTGACGGCAGTAGTACAGCGTCTAAAAGTCACAAAATCATATCAGCATGTTTTATACCTTTCCCTTGAGCAGTTAAGAGTCCTTGTTCTTTCCAAATTGCTCCATGGGCATGGACTACACCAAAGGCATACTTCGAATCTGTCTGGATGTTCACTCATGGTCCTTTGGCAAACTCCAGCGCTCTCACAAGAGCAATTATTTCGGCTCGTGTCAATGTGCCCTTAGGACTTTGCTTCCACCAAATGGTCTGTGGTGGTCACAGCATATCCAGCCATTCTAACCCCATTCTTTACAAAATTGCTTCCATCAGTATACCACGTATGGTCAGCTTCTTCCAACGGCTCCTCCTTCAAGTCCGGTCTGCTTGCATACACAGTCTCAATTGTCTCTATACAGTCATGCACGACAGTCTCCATTTCCTGTTTATCGCTCAAAAAGGAAGGGTTTTGTTACATCAGGTAGGCCCAAAGCTGGGGCCCTTATTAGTTCCAATTTCAGTTCTTTGAATGCTTTTCTAGCTTCACTAGTCCATATTAATTGTGTATGGCTGTTTTTCAATAGTTCATATAGGGATTTAACCAAAAGTCCATAATTATAGATCCATAATCGGCACCAACCTGTCATTCCCAGAAAGGTTTGAAGTTCTTTTACTGTGGTTGGTTCTGGGGTCCTGCAGATGGCTTCCTTTTGGTCATTCCCAAGCTGTCTCTGTCCCTTTGAAATCACGAATTCCAGGTATATTACTTCTTTCTTCAGGATCTGCGCTTTCTGTAATGAGACTCGATAACCACTTAGTCCAAGAAAATTCAACTCACAGTCCATTCTTTGCATTCCTCCTCCTTTTCTGTAGCTATCAAAATGTCATCCACATATTGTAAGAGAGTCCCATTTCCCAGAGGCCTTACCCAGGCTTCTAATGCTTTTGCTAATTGATTCCCAAAAGCAGTGGTACTGTTTGAAGATCCTTGAGGTAACACTGTCCAGGTTAGTTGGGTTTTCTGTCCTGTAGCAGGGTTTTCCCATTCAAAGGCAAATAAATTGCAGCTTTCAGGAGCCAAGGTGAGGCAAAAGAATGCATCTTTTAGGTCTAATACCATAAACCATTCATAGGTTTCCTTTAAGCTAGTCAGCAAAGTATATGGGTTTGCCACTACTAGATACAAATCTTCAACTATCTGATTTATTGCTTGCAAATCCTGCACCAATTGATAAGTTTTGCCATCAGGCTTTTTAACAGGCAAAATAGGGGCATTATACTCTGAGGAGCATTCAATCAATAGTCTGAATTTCATTAAGTCTTCTATAATACTTTTCACTCCTCGCCTATCTTCCAATTTCAGGGGATATTGTTTTATCTTAACAGGCCATGCTCCCTCTTTAAGTTTAATAACAACCCATTCTGCATTTTTAGCCTTTCCAGGCACTCCTGAGGCCCATACTCCTGGGTATACCTGATTCTTTATTTTGTGTATAATTTCCCCTTCCCTAATTTGGGGTTCAGTGAGAGTCAAACTTAAAATTTCAATGTGATTCTCTCCTGGTACTTTAAACTCAGTTTCTCCATCTTTAAATTTTATCTCAGCATTCAATTGTTCTAATAAGTCTCTTGCTAAAAGTGGTCTAGGAGCATCAGGCAGGTAGAGAAATTTATGAATTCCTACGCTTTTCACAATTTTGAATTCTAGTGGTTTCAAAAAGAAAGCTTTCTCAACCTGCCCAGTTGCTCCCACAATGTTAACATTTTGTTTGCTTATTGGCAATAAGGTCTGATTCAATACTGAAAATGTGGCACCTGTATCTACTAGAAATTCTACAGTTTTCTCTCCTTTCCCTAGCTGCATTTTTACCAAGGGTTCCGCTAGGGAAGATTCCCCTGGTCAGCTTCTATGTCAGTAACCATTACCGATTTCAGTTTCGGACAATCCTATTTCCAATGCCCCATCTGCTTACAATAAGCACACTGATCTTTTGGGAGGGGTTGATTTCCCCTAGGTGGGGCATTTGCACCTCTTCTCACACTGTTAGTGTTATTTCCAGGTAAGTTCTGAGAGGGTCTCTGGCCCCCTGTGGTGTGCAGAGCAGCCACTGCAGCACCAGCAACCGCTCCACCCCGTCACTCTCCCCCTCCAGAGTCTCCCCATTCCAATACGCCTGCCATGCAGTCTCCAGCAACCTCTCTAAATCTCTCACATCCATTCCTTGCACTTTCTGCAGCTTTCTCCTAATATCATCTGCCGATTGTCCCAAAACCAGAGATCCACTGTTCCCGGCAGAGTTCCAGCCAGAATCAGGGCCTGTACCTGGGTTCTGGCCGCTTTCACAACCATCTGCTTTTCTGATTTGCTAAACACCGCATCCAACATTGTATCCACATCCTCCCAGTCAGGATCCTGGCTTTTCACAATTAGTTCAAATACTTTAGCAACCTTTTCAGGATCATCCTGATAATTCCCCGCAGTAATTCGCCAAAAATTTAAATCTGCTAGAGTGAAAAGTACTTGAATTCTGACGGGTCCCCCCGTTCCCATTGCTTGACTTAGCAGAGCCTGTATAATAGGTCCCACCTTACTTCAAGTTCTGGTGGTAATAGGAGAAAACCCAATATCAGTGTTTTCCCTTTCTCCTACCTCTGGCTCCCCACCCCCAACAGTACCAGCATCTTCTTCTTTATCACCTCCTCTAATCTCTCATTCTGTGCACCAACCTGTAAACACTTTTGTCCAATGAGCAACATCCTTTTAACTTCCATTTTACTTATTTTTCTTCTTTTTCTATCACCAGGACCATAGGGTCCTGGGGTGCTAAATTAATTCCATATTCCTTTTGCCACTCTGGGTGATTCTTCAGAGTAAAGAACATACCTTCCGATTGATGGACCTTGTCTGTCCCTGCAGTGATCCAATTGAGGAGAGGAGTCTCTCCAGAGAAATCCTGGGGGGTACCCAAGAGAGTCCCAATCTCAATGGGTCCTGCAGTTGTTACCGGAAAATAGTAACCAAGAAAACTCTCCAAACCAAATGATAGTTTAGAAAGCCGACATTGGTTTATTGCAGCGCTGGGTGCATGGGGGATCTCTCCTCCTAGCATGCACATCTAAGAACAAAAGCTTGCTCCTTATATACATAATCCCAAGAAAAGCCCACGCATTCCAGAAAAAGAAAAAAAAAAAAACACAAAACTTATGCATAATACGTTATGTAATGCATTATGTAATGTCTTTACGCATGCGTACTAAATTGGGGAAGGGGTCTTGGGTGGTCTCTGGGGGTCGCTGGTGGTCACAATCCCCCTTAAATCGTGCTTGTGCGCAAGTGTGGTTGAGGCCTTCTTCTTTACAAGTACATGTGTTCCCGAGAAGAAGATATCGTTTTGGACTTATCTCTCCTCTGACACAAGAGTTTATGAATCAAATTAATTTAGACATCACAAAGTTATTCTTTACAGTTTTGTTTTGTCTTTTGGCCTTATATAATTAGCAGAGACCTTTGTTTATCTAAGAGTAAGAGTAAACAGCATGAATCTTTGTTTACTAGAACCTTGTTATCAATCCCATAAACAAACTTTATCTACAAAACATGTAGATACTTCAGAACCTATTATTATTATTCTATATTATTCTTAGCTAAAAGGAAGATTATTGACAGGAAAGTTTGTTCTGTACAAAGGTAACACAGAGCAGGCTTTTAGAGCCTACTCTGAGGCCTACTCTTGCTAAACTGTTGCTAACTCTGAGGCCTACTCTTGCTAAACTGTTGCTAACTTGAACCGTCTGGTATCAATTCCCCCCTTTGGAAGTAGTTAGATTTATTATCTCACTACTTCCATATATTTTTCTCAATGATTCTCTTAACACAACCTATGCAGATCCCTATAATAACTATAATAACAACTACATAAACTATTCCCTCTAACAATGCGGCTAAACATCCTTTTAGAGACAATCCACCTAATTCTTGCAGGATTTTGTTGAGCCAACTGTTTTCTGCTGCATCCCTGATTGCCCTGCTGTCTTTTGCTACTCTCTTCATTTTATCCAATTGCTCTTGCAGGTTATCAGTGATGTTTGGGATGTGGATGCAGCAGTGCTCTTTGTCTAACTTAAGATATCCACACACTCCTTGTTCTTTGACTAATAGCAAGTCTAAGTCCGGTCTATTTTGCAGAGTCATTTTAGTATTGGCTTGGATCTGTTTGTTAACAATTTGGAATCCCTTTTGAGTGGCTCTTGATAAAGATTCTACTTGCCATGTTAGATTTTCTATTAGCATCCGATTTTCTAAAGCCATCAGTCCTGGTAAAAGGAAACTTTGAAATCCCCATTCAAGTTGTGACCCCAGGGGATAGGCTGACTGGCTGAATGAGGAATTGGGATGCATGCTGTTACACTAGTAAGATTGCGCATTCTACCAAACCCTTGTATCAGAGTTAGAATTAAGTTCTCATTTATGACTGTATTGGCCTCTCCATCTGTATCAATTTCTGCATTTCCGAACATCACTGCAAGGGAGATAACCCAGAACCTTGTGATCCCCGAGTTAATCTTAAACATAAAGGTCCTTGTTTTACAGTCCATTCTGATTCTGGTGATGAGGCTGGTTTGATCCTGCTGTGTTGTATCCACGGAGTGACTCCCTCGAGCTTGACAGCTGTGTAGGTAGTGAGCAGAATCTGGAAAGGTCCTTTCCACTTCTCTTTTAGCAGTTCATCTGACCATGTCCTCAGGTACACCCAGTCTCTAGGTTGGTATTGATACATAGGCACGTCCAGGGATAACGGTGCGCTCACAGTGATGTATCTGTGGAGGGAGGACAAAACCTTTCCTAGAGAGATAACATATTCTTTCAGATAATGTTTCCCCATGATCTCAGGATCAACTCCTGTTTCTGTCACCTCATAGGGTTTACCATAAATGATTTCAAAAGGAGTAACCTTTTCTTTAGTTTTAGGATTCGTAGCAAAGCTAAGGGTAAAGCACCCGACCATTTTATCTGAGCCTCTTGGCAAATTTTTACTCATCTGTTTATTTAAGCTTTGATTCATTCTTTCTACTTTTGCACTTGATTGAGGTCTCCATGGGGTACGGAGGTTCCATTTTACCCCTAACACTTTAGCCAAACTTTGAACAGCTTCTGATACAAAGTGTGGGCCCCTGTCTGAAGATAGTCCTATAGGTGTCCCAAATCTCAGTATTATTTCTTTAAGTAATATTTTTGCAACTTCTCTTGCCTTGTTGGTGCGACAGGGGAAAGCTTCCAGCCAGCCTGAAAAAGTATCTATCATTACTAAAAGATACCAATACCCATTTTGCTGCAGTAATCTGGAAAAGTCTATTTGCCAATAGTCTTCTGGATTGTTTCTTCTCTTTGTTGCTCCTGATAAAGGTCTCTGCTGGAGTATGTTTGTTCCATTGCCTGCAAACAGTCATGTGTTAATTTTTCCTACCAGGATCTGCAGTTAGAAAGGTTGCTGGATTCAGGATGCTGGTTACTTTCAGCTCCACATCATCTTGTTCCAGAAGGACGGCTTGATATTTCAGCATCTGTCTCAGTGACAGCCAGTGTCCTCCTTTTGGTTCTAGAACAGTTGTAACTGCATGGGGCACAAACACAGTTAGCTTTTGCCCGAGCGTCAATTTTTCGGGCCTCTTGGGTCGGTAGTACTGTAGCTGCCACTGCTCGGAGACTGCTGGCCATCCCTTACTGACATTGTCTCGTTGTTTTGAAAAGTATTCCACAGGTCTTTTCCATGATTCTAGTTTCTGGGCCAACACTCCCAGGGCAATATGCAGTTTTTCATGTACAAATAGTTCAAATGTTTTTTCTAAGTTCGGGAGGCCCAGATCTGGAGCACTCATTAAAGTCTGGTTTAGTTTTGCAAATGCACCTCTGAGTGCAAACAAGGAGGTTTCCTTTCCCTTGTACAGCTTCATATGAGGGTTTGGCAATGTGTCCAAAGTTCATTATCCAGAGGCAGCACCATCCGGTCATCCCTAGAAATGCTCTAAGCTCCCGCTTTGATTTGGGTTCCGGGATTTGGCAGATAGCCTCTTTTCTTTCAGTTCCCAGATTACGTTGACCCTGGGAAATTGTGAATCCCAAGTACATTACTTCTTGCTGAGTTATCTGTGCCTTTCTCTGGGAGACCTTGTACCCTGCCAGTCCCAGAAAGTTTAGAAGATGTATTGTTATCTGTATGGAATCCTCCCTGTTACTTGCTGCTACCAGTATGTCATCCACATACTGCAGTAAGGTGATGTTTTCATGCATCCTCTGCCAGTTCTCTAATTCTCTGGCCAATTGATTTCCAAAGATTGTAGGACTATTTTTAAATCCTTGCGGCAACACTGTCCAGCACAGTTGAGTTTTTCTACCAGTCGTGGGACTTTCCCATTCGAAAGCAAACAGTTCCTGACTCTCGTCTGCCAGTGGGAGACAAAAGAACGCATCTTTTAGGTCTAATACGGTAAACCATTTATCTGTTTCCTTCAGAGTGGTTAAAAGAGTGTACGGGTTTGCCACTACCGGGTGGACATCCTGCATGATTTGATTTATAGCTCTTAAGTCCTGAACCAATCTATATTCTTCTGAACGAGGTTTCTTAACCGGCAGTATCGGAGTGTTGTATTCTGATTGGCATTCTCTTAGTAACCGGTCGGGCGTCTGGTTTCAGCTGGATGATTACCGGCTCTGCCGCTCGGGATCGTCCCGGTGTTCCTGAGGCCCATACGAAAGGTGCTACAGCATTTTCAATTTCTTCTGGTATCTCCTGTAGTTCGGCTGCCTTCTGTAATATAAAAACTTGGGCATCCAAAGCTTTATTTTCAGGGATATGGTTTTGGATTTTTCCTTTTGTAAAAGTAATTTGTGCATTCAATTTACTTAGCATATCTCATCCTAACAGCAGCATGGGGCAATCTGGTATGTAGAGAAATTGATGGGTTAACACCCTTTTTCCAATTCCAAATTTTAAAGGCTGGAAAAATGACTGACCTTCTTTCTGCCCCGTGGCACCAATAATTGGCATGCTTTGATCACTCAAATTACCCTTGCATGTATTTAATACCGAATAGGTAGTTCCCATGTCTACTAAAAATTTTACTTTCTCATTTTCCAATCTTACTATAACCAGGGGTTCTGTTGGGGAGGGTTTCAATTCTTCCCCCGGTCCTCCTCAGTCTGAATCTAAAATTATCATGTTAGCAGCTTTCCTTGGCATTTTCTCAAGGCCTCGCCGACCTGATTGCGGACACTCCTTTTTCCAGTGCCCTTTCTGCTTGCAGAAAGCACACTGATTTTTTTTTTCTAATTGCTTTGCAGCACCTGGTACTTCATGGGAAGATTTTTCTTCCCTTTGGCCTCCCCTGATAATTCCATTCTCTAACCCTATTATTTTCCTGGGCTATAGCTGCTGCCAGTTGCTGGTTGTTTTTAAACACCTTTTTTTTTTTTTTTTTTCTTTCTTCCTCTATTTTTTCTCTGTTGTTATACACTTTCCAGGCATCCTCTAACATTTTGTCTACCTAGTGGGCATCTGCCCCCTCTATTTTCTGCAGTTTCCGTTTTATGTGTGCACTAGATTGTCCCATAAAAATGTGTATTAACGAGACAGCATCTATATCGTTTTCCGGATTCAAATCAGTGTATTTTCTTGCAGCCTCTGTTAGTCTTTCAAGGAAAGAGGAGGGATCCTCATTCTTTCCCTGAACGCCCTGATATAATTTAGACCAATTCTTTGACTTTGGAATAGCATTCCGAACACCATGCAAAATCAATCGTTAGTATTCGGTCAATAACAACCTCTGAGCAGGAATGTTAGGGTCCCAATCAGGATTATTGGGAGGAAAATGTTCATCTAACCGTCCTGCTTGTGCAGCTTGAACATGCACTCGTTCAGCCTCCTCTCTGGCCTTGGCCAGAATGAGTCGTTTTTCCTCAAAAATCACTAAGTTATTCAAGATAATTTGCAAATCTTTCCAATCGGTATCATGATTTTCAATTATAGTTTGCTACCCATTCAGGGTCCTCCCTATATACTCCTGCCATCTCCCTCCAGGATTTTAAATCCGATACAGAAAACGGCACTTTTACCCAGACTGGCCCCTCCGGTCCTACTGCTTGTCTGAGAGGGGCTTGCATATCAGCATTTCTCTGCCTAGTCCTACCCGCCACCGGACTGAAACCTGCTTCACCTTCACCATCAGTACTGTCCGATTCACTTTGTTCATTATCCCTTCTCGGTCCAACTAACATCTGAACATCCTCCATATTCTCCTCCTCCTCTCTTTTCTCCTTATACTTATTACACCGCTTGCCAATGCTGCATGCTGAACAACAATGCTTAGGCACTTTCTTTTTCCCTGCCTCTAATGCCAATACGTCACCTTCGCTTACAATCAAACCACATTCCTTACGCACATCATAATCATCCCGTAATGCAAAGAACAAATTCACATACGGCATCTCATCCCACTTTCCTTCTCGTCTACAGAACAACATTAATTGCAGTATTGTGTTGTAACTTATACTCCCATTCTTTGGATATTTCTCCTTATCATCTAGGATATACAAAGGCCACTACTGATTACAATATTCTACAAACTGCCTCTGGGTGAGAGAGTCTCCCCCCCACACCTTTTTCCAATGTTTCAATATACATACTAGAGGAGATTTTTCAGAATCCCCCTTCCACCAAGGGTTTGTTACCCATTGCAAAATAATATCAGAACACAAAAGCAGTGTTAAAACACACAGACACAAAAGCAACGACTTAATACAGACACAAAAGCAATGACTTAACACAGACACAGACACAACACCAACGACTTAACACAAAATAACAAGATGCTGGGGACTCAAACCCCTTGTACCATTTTCAGTGGGACTCTAATCCACCCCTTCAGTAGACTGTTTCCCATTTTACAAAGTTTTAAAATTAACACGAATACCCGAACAAAGTTATACGAGTACCACAATTACCACAATTACAAATAAATCTATCACAGTTCAAAGCCGGACTGGCTGTTAAACTGATAGCAAACAGTAAACGGCAAAACGCCGCTCGTCTCCCCCCTTTCTCCCTTCCCTCCCCCGAAAGGGAGGAACGGAGAACACAGAGAGAAAACTTGCAAGCCGAAAGTCAAAAGCAGTTTCGCTAAGCGGCAATGAATATACAAATATATACAAATATGTACAAAACCAATATTCAACCCAAAATCCGGACTCCGGGCGTCCCCGTAGTAGCGTACGGATTATCACAATTGTGCACACCAAAACCAATCGCTTAACAACGCGCACTTAATTCAAGTACGGCTTATTTGTAAGCAACCCAAAACCAATCGCTTAACAACGCGCACTTAATTCAAGTACGGCTTATTTGTAAGCAACCCAAAATGCTTAACAACGCGCACTTAATTCAGGTACGACTTATTTGTAAGCAACCCAAAACCAATAGCTTAAGCAACCAAATTAAAATACCGGTACCAATACTCACGACCAATGTCGTTAATCTCCCAGATAGCTGTTAGCTGTCTCGGAAACTCACCCGACCAGGGAATCGGAGGCTTCCCCGAAAATACTCCGGTGCACGCTGGAGTCCTCATGATTCCTCTGGTCTGTGGAGATTCCGGAGAGCTGGTCCCATCTGGGGTGCCAAATTCTGTTACCGGAAAATAGTAACCAAGAAAACTCTCCAAACCAAATGATAGTTTAGAAAGCCGACATTGGTTTATTGCAGCGCTGGGTGCATGGGGGATCTCTCCTCCTAGCATGCACATCTAAGAACAAAAGCTTGCTCCTTATATACATAATCCCAAGAAAAGCCCACGCATTCCAGAAAAAGAAAAAAAAAAAAACACAAAACTTATGCATAATACGTTATGTAATGCATTATGTAATGCATTACGTAATGTCTTTACACATGCGTACTAAATTGGGGAAGGGGTCTTGGGTGGTCTCTGGGGGTCGCTGGTGGTCACAATCCCCCTTAAATCGTGCTTGTGCGCAAGTGTGGTTGAGGCCTTCTTCTTTACAAGTACATGTGTTCCCGAGAAGAAGATATCGTTTTGGACTTATCTCTCCTCTGACACAAGAGTTTATGAATCAAATTAATTTAGACATCACAAAGTTATTCTTTACAGTTTTGTTTTGTCTTTTGGCCTTATATAATTAGCAGAGACCTTTGTTTATCTAAGAGTAAGAGTAAACAGCATGAATCTTTGTTTACTAGAACCTTGTTATCAATCCCATAAACAAACTCTATCTACAAAACATGTAGATACTTCAGAACCTATTATTATTATTCTATATTATTCTTAGCTAAAAGGAAGATTATTGACAGGAAAGTTTGTTCTGTACAAAGGTAACACAGAGCAGGCTTTTAGAGCCTACTCTGAGGCCTACTCTTGCTAAACTGTTGCTAACTCTGAGGCCTACTCTTGCTAAACTGTTGTTAACTTGAACCGTCTGGTATCACAGTCAGGCAGAGAGGGTCCCATCTGGGGTGCCAAGTCTGAAACAAAGAAACAAGACTCGACAGTACTTTGATGATACTGTTAAGCAGGTATTCTTTATTAGCAGCACCGGGCAGCACTGGGGATTATTCCACCATGAGTGCTTCACCGACTTGGCAAACTTTCAGAGACTATATACCATGAAGTTATACATAGTCATAGGATTTCCAAGAACTCATTTAAATAACCATGAGATATGCAAATGTCCGCTCTGCATGGGCAGTCATCTTCCCTAGTGGTCGTCGGGGGGTCTTCAGATGAAGGCTTGTAGTCTTCCTCACTGTGTCTTCTGACTGGCCTTTGCTTCTGCGCAAATTCAGTCCTGGAATCACATAGGCCATGTCCTTCGAGGCTGTTGTTGCAATTCCCTTATCTCTATGTTTCCTTGCATCCGCCCATCCCAAGGCCCAGCCATCTGAAGTGAGAACATCCCAGAGCCTCCTTATCTTACAGCCATTACCGCTCTCCAAATTGCAAAGGCTTTCCTTTGTTTAGTTGAGCACCCAGGATAGTTGAGTAATTAAGGTATTTACAACGCCCTCCTTGTTCTTGGGGCCCCAACCCTTTCACTGCCAAAAACGTTACTAGCTGCCTTTGCTAGAGGTTCTTAGCAGGGGAATTACAGTATTATTTTTTGTTGTTGTGCATCTGCTTTTTAGTAATAACATGAGGGGAAAGGCGACCTTCAGTTAGTAGTGGTTTTAAGGGAAGCTGGAAGGAAAACTTACAGCTGCCAGATGCTTTTTGAAAGGTCTCACAGATCCATTGTTTCATGCCAGGCTTTATATTTATGAGTGCAAAGTCCCTATAGTTATACACTGGATTTCATATCTCTAAGTTATATTCAGGTTTACCTGATTGTATTGAAAAATCATACCCTATTATGATTCATATTCCTTTAAGAATCTTTGCATGCTGCCAAACTAATGGGATTAATGGGTCCTTGTTAGATTGCAGCGCATGTTTCACAATCATGGATGACCTATGCAATATCGTCCATGGTTAAGTCCACCCCTCGGTCACAAGCCCATCTTGCTTCCCTTCCTTGACCACCTCAAGTGTCATGGGCCCACAGAGCTAGAAATAGTTCACCTTTATGTTCCCAGTCCAAATTTATTTGGAACACCTTAGCAACCTAGTCCACTCATTGGTTGTTTCAATGTTCCTCAGTGGTCCGACTTTTAGGTACATGAGCATCTACGTGAAATACCTTCACGACTAGTTTCTCTAGCCGGGCAGCAATATCTTGCCACAATTCGGCATCCCAAATAGGTTTACCTCTGCGCTGCTAGTTGCTGCGCTTCCACTGCTTTTTGCTGCCATCCATGAGTCAGTATAGAGATACAGCCTTGGCCACTTTTCTCGTTCAGCAATGTCCAAAGCCAGCTGGATGGCTTTTACCTCTGCGAATTGACTCGATTCACCTTGTCCTTCTGTGGCTTCTGTGACTCGTCATCTAGGACTCCATACAGCAGCTTTCCACTTCCGATGTTTTCCTACAAGACGGCAGGATCCATTGGTGAACATGGTGACGTGCGGAAAACAGACTCCACAACCAGCAGGGTTGTAAAGTAGGTATGTTTATTCAGCGCTGGGCAGCACGGGGGGTAGTCCCACCAAAATCGTGTGCCCCTTCGTGGTAATTCAGCTTGTATTTACGTACCAAAGTATTACATATTCATCATTTCAAGGACGCCTATACATATTCATGACTTTCCCCGAGAAGGCAGTCTTTATTACAATAAGTTCCTCCTGGTGGTTGTGGGCTGGGGTCTCAGGGATGAAGGCCGTATGTCTTCCTCGCTGTGTACTTCTCACCTTTTCTTCTTGCACGGGCGTGGTAACATCTTGGCTCAAACCGCAAGACCAGTTCTCGCTGGGTTTCGTATGACCTTAATGTTCTGCAACTTGTTCTATTGAGATATGCTTAGGCAGTTAATTTACACATCAGGCTGATAAAGAATTAAAGAATTTCTCAACCCCCAGGACAGCTCACAGGCAAAGAATTTCTCAACCCCCAGGACAGCTCACACCCAGATCAAATAGCAAGTAAAAAAGGAAAAGGAGTTATGTCCCTTATCAATGGCATACTGCTTCTCATCCTCTGGTAGTTCATTATATGGTGGGGCTTCTTCAGCACGTGTCACCTCCTCTTCTGGTGGCAGTCCAAAGTCTTTACCTTCTGGCCAGTCCATGATCACTTCTAACATTCCTGGGCGACTGGCATTTCCTATTTGAGCCCTCTGTGTAATTAATGGAACCCATTTACTCCAGGTAGCATCAGTTGCATGGTGAGTGGTAGGGACCTTACCCTTGAACATCCAGCCCAGTACTGGTAATTGGGGCACCAGGAGGAGCTGTGCATCTGTACCAATTACTTCTGAAGCAGCTTTAACTCCTTCATATCCTGCCAATATTTCCTTTTCAGTTGGAGTGTAGTTGGCCTCAGGGCCCTTGTACCTTCGACTCCAAAATCCTAAGGGTCGACCTCGAGCTTCCTCTGGTGCTTTCTGCCAGAGGCTCCAGGTAGGACCATTATCTCCAGATACAGTGTAGAGCGCATTTTTAACATCTTCTGTCTGGACTGGTCCAAGGGCTACTGCATGCACAATCTCCTGTTTAATTTGCTCAAAGGCCTGTCGTTGTTCAGGGCCCCACTGAAAATCATTCTTCTTTCGAGTCATTTGATAGGGAGGGCATACAATCTGGCTATAATCAGGGGGAGGACTCCTCACACTCTTCCCCTGCTCCAGTGTGTGATCCCTCCCACAGGAGACAGTTCTCCATGAATTTCTCCAATGTGAGTCCTTCCCATGGACTACAGTTCTTCGTGAACTGCTCCAGCGTGGGTCCCCCACAGGGTCACAAGTCCTGCCAGAAAACTTGCTCTAGCATGCGCTCCTCTCTCTCCACGGATCCACAGGTCCTGCCAGGACCCTACTCCCGTGCGGGTTTCCCACGGGGTCACAGCTTCCTTTGGGTGCATCCACCTGCTCTGGAATGGGGTCCTCCATGGGCTGCAGGTGGATATCTGCTCCACCATTAACCTCCATGGGCTACAGGGGGACAGCCTGCCGCACCATGGTCTTCACCACAGGCTGCAGGGGAATCTCTGCTCTGATACCTGGAGCACCTCCTCCCCCTCCTTCTTCACTGACCTTGGTGTCTGCAGAGTTGTTTCTCTCACATATTGTCACTCCTCTCTCCAGCTGCAGTTGCTGTTGTGCAGTTGTTATTTTCCCCTTCTTAAATATGTTATCACAGTGGTGCTACCACCGTTGCTGATTCATTGGCTCAGCCTTGGCCAGTGGTGGGTCCATCTTGGAGCCGGCTGGCATCGTCTCTATCAGACATGGGGGAAGCTTCGAGCAGCCTCTCACAGAAACCACCCCTGTACCCCCCTCCGATACCAAAACCTTGCCATGCTGTCACCGTTTAACGCTGGGCGCGTGGTTAAGCGGACGACAGACGCTCTTTATTAACCTTCTCCTTCCCCAGAGGGGAAAAGGAAAAGAGAACAGGGTGATAAGGGACATAACTCCTTTTCCTTTTTTTTCCTTGCTATTTGATCTGGGTGTGAGCTGTCCTGGGGGTTAGAAATTTATCTTTATCTTATCAGCCTGATGTGTAAATTAACTGCCTAAGAATATCTCAATAGAACAAGTTACAGAACATTAAGTTTATACAAAACCCAGGGAGAACTGGTCTTGCTGTTTGAGCCAAGATGTTACCACGCCCGTGCAAGAAGAAAAGGTGAGAAGTGCACAGTGAGGAAGACATACAGCCTTCATCCCTGAGATCCCGGCCCATGACCACCAGGAGGAACTTATTGTAATAAAGACCACCTTCTCGGGGAAAGTCATGAATATGTATAGGCGTCCTTGAAATGATGAATATGTAATACTTTGGTACATAAATACAAGCTGAATTACCGTGAAGGTGCGCACGATTTTGGTGGGACTACCCCCCGTGCTGCCCAGCGCTGAATAAACATACCTACTTTACAACCCTGCTGGTTGTGGAGTCTGTTTTCCGCACGTCAAGGGAGAGAGACTTACAGGTTGGAACGTTAAAACAGTTTTAATAAACAATAACAGTGAAAAGAAAGAGTATAATAAATAATGAACTATATACAAACCCACAATTGAGCTCCCCCCGATGACGATCACATCCCTGCTGATGCTGCAGGGCAGGTGCTGGGGAGTCCCAAACCAGACGCGGCAGCAGGCAGGAATCGGATTCAGGAACAAAGGCTGGAGTGCGGGCAGAGTCCTCCAGGATGTCGGCCATAGGGGAAGAGAGCATGACCCTTGTGGTCCCTCAGCGTTAAACTGAGTATATCACTTGGGTGGGATGGAATACCCCATTGGTCAGTTTTGGGTCACCTGTCCTGTCTGCTCCACCCCGCAGGTGCGACACTTTTATGATCCCTTCCTTTGTGGAACAAAGAGACCCAACAGGGATCCTAGTTCCCACGGAAACAGGTGTGTGTAGTCAACTGCAGAAAGTATAGTCACTTAAAAGAAACTTAATTGAAAAGTCTATCCTAGTCCAAACCAGGACATTCCACCCCTTATTCCATACCATTTCCATTATACTCAGGTCACTACTGTTCTTTCCATTGTCAAACATATAAACAGATATCACTAGTCTGTGATTGTGGGTTTCCATCTGGCATAGCAGCCTCTCAGGGCAGGAGAGATGGTGTGAAATTTGTTGTGGTTCGTGCACACAGCTTGCGGGTTAAAGATGTCAACCACGAAGAGGTTACTGGACACCACTTGATGAAGCTAGCTCTGGTCTCATCACCACTGCATTAACCTGAAAGATACTTCTTGAACACTGTTAGTGTTATGCAGTGATTAACATCATAGAGTTCAAAATTGAGCATTCTAACCCAGAGTTAGGTCCCCTTGAGGCACACATTGGACTTCACCATCCTCCAGCATCACCCACCACATACATTCAGGCCCTTGGGCAAAAGCAATCCCACAAATGGGTTTGCCTTTGCCCGAAGCAGGAAGAACCCAGACAGTTTTTCCCAACAAACGCCTTTCATGCACCACAGGGACTATATCCCCATCTACTGTATGCAGAAGTCCTGACTAAGCAGGGCCAGCTCGACTGATAGATCCCCTGGTGTTAACTAGCCAGGTAGCTTGTGCCAAATGCTTATCCCAATTTTTAAAGCTTCCACCCACCATTGCTTTCAGGGTAGTTTTTAATAACCCATTGTACTTTTCAATTTTACCTGCGACTGGTGCATTATAGGGGATATGATACACCCACTCGATACCATGCTCTTTGTCCCAGTTGTGTATAAGATAGTTTTTGAAATAAGTCCCATTGTCTGACTCAGTTCTCTGTGGAGTGCCATGTTGCCACAAGATTTTCTTTTCAAGGCCCAGAATATTGTTCCAGGCAGTGGCATGGGGCACAGTATGTTTCCAGCCATCCGGTGGTTGCTTGTTACTTGGCTGCTCTGCTGCTGGGATAATGGAGCTGATGGTTTTGAGTTAGATGGTAGAGAAGCCAAGCAGCTGGGACCAATGGCTTGAGAACTGGGTATTGATAGGGGTCTTGCAACAGGTGCAGAGCCCCTCACTCTGGTGGTGACTCCTGCGAAGCATAAGGAATAGGTATTCCTTTAGGGATGATGTCATATACCACCCAGGCAAGTGGGCAACCACTGAGAGAAGTGTTAAGAATGTGAGGGAAATAGCTGTGCGGGAGCTGATTTTTGAGGAACTGGATGACCCACAGTCACCACTAGACCCAGATGCACTCGGAATTACCAGACCCACGTGGCGCAAGTGGATACTGAGCCCGCCACAGTCGTATGGCAACACATTAGCATTATTTAGATGGGCAGGTGCTGAGGCACCAACGGTGGGGGGCATAGATAATTGGTGCAGCAATATGCAGACAATCTCTCTTCCTCCCCACGGTAAGCGTCTTCGCTGTGGAAAAAACGTCTGACAAATCCACAGAACTGCTCAGTAAGGTATTAGAAAAATTATCCCAGATGGAGGACAGACCCCACTCCCCACCTGCACTGAAGAATGTCTCAGCCATCAGGAGACAGCGCTCCCCTGCAAGACAGAATCACAGAATCAACCAGGTTGGAAGAGACCTCTGGGATCATCGAGTCCAACCGTTGCCCTGACACCACCCTGTCAACTAGACCATGGCACTAAGTGCCATGTCCAGTCTTTTCTTAAACACATCCAGAGATGGTGACTCCACCACCTCCCTGGGCAGCCCATTCCAATGTCTAATAACCCTTTCTGTAAAGAAATTCTTCCTAATCTCCAACCTGAACCTCCCCTGGTGAAGCTTAAGGCTGTGTCCTCTTGTCCTATCACTAGTTGCCCAGGAGAAGAGGCCAACTCCCACTTCACTACAACCTCCCTTCAGGTAGTTGTAGACTGCAATAAGGTCACCTCTGAGCTTCCTCTTCTCCAGGCTAAACAACCCCAGCTCCCTCAGCCGTTCCTCGTAGGTCAGACCCTCCAGACCCTTCACCAGCTTGGTCGCCCTCCTCTGGACTCGCTCCAACACCTCAACATCTTTCTTGAAGTGCGGGGCCCAGAACTGGACACAGTACTCAAGATGCGGCCTCACCAGTGCCAAGTACAGAGGGACGATCACTTCCCTAGACTGGCTGGCTACACTATTCCTAATAGAGGCCAGGATGCCATTGGCCGCCTTGGCCACCTGGGCACACTGCTGGCTCATGTTTAGCCGGCTGTCGATCAGCACCCCCAGGTCTCTTTCCGCCGGGGTGCTTTCTAACCACTCTTCCCCCAGCCTGTAGCGCTGCATGGGGTTGTTGTGGCCGAAGTGTAAGACCCGGCACTTGTTCTTGTTGAACCTCATGCCGTTGGTCTCGGCCCATCTATCTAACCTGTCCAAATCCCTCTGTAGGGCCTTCCTACCCTCCAGCAGATCGACACTCCCACCCAGCTTGGTGTCATCTGCAAATTTGCTGAGGGTGCACTCAATCCCTACGTCTAGATCATCTATAAAGATATTGAACAGCACCGGCCCCAGAACTGAGCCCTGGGGAACACCGCTAGTGACCGGCCGCCAGTTGGACTTTGTCCCATTCACCACCACTCTCTGGGCTCGGCCATCCAGCCAGTTTTTAACCCATTTAAGAGTCCACCCATCCAAGTCCCGGGCAGCTAGTTTGTCTAGGAGGATGCTGTGGGAGACAGTGTCGAATGCCTTACTGAAGTCTATCTAGACTACATCCACAGCCCTGCCCTCATCTACTAAGCAGGTCACTTGGTCATAGAAGGAGATCAGGTTGGTCAAGCAGGACCTGCCTTTCATGAATCCATGTTGGCTGGCCCCGATGCCCCGATTGTCCTGCATGTGCCGTGTAATGGCACTCAGGATGATCTGTTCCATCACCTTGCCTGGCACCGAGGTCAGGCTGACAGGCCTATAGTTCCCTGGATCGTCCTTCCGACCCTTCTTGTAGGTGGGCGTTACATTTGCTAATTTCCAGTCAGCTGGAACTTCTCCAGTTAACCAGGACTGCCGGTAGATAATAGAGTGGTTTGGCAAGTTCATTTGCCAGTTCCTTCATTACTCTGGGGTGAATCCCATCCGGGCCCATAGCCTTGTGGGTGTCCAATTGGCACAGCAGGTCACTAACCGTCTCCTCCTGGATTACGGGAGGTTCACACAGCCCCCCGTCCCTAACTTCAGGCTCTGGGGGCCGAGTCTCCTGAGGACAACCGGTCTTCACATTAAAGACCGAGGCAAAGAAGGCATTGAGCACCTCTGCCTTTTCCTCATCCCCTGACACTACACTACCCTCCTCATTCAGCAAGTGGTGGAGGCTCTCCTTGACCCTCCTTTTGCTGTTGATGTATTTGTAAAAGCTTTTTTTGTTATCTTTGACTGTAGCAGGCAAATCAAGCTCTAATTGAGCTTTGGCCCTTCTAATCTTCTCTCTACACCACCTGGCCATGTCCCTATAGACCTCCCAAGTTACCCGACACTTCTTCCAGAGCAAGTAGGTTCTCTTTTTTTCCTTAAGTCCTAGCCTAAGTTCTCTGTTTAACCAGGCCGGTCTTTTTCCCCGACGGCTTGTCTTCCTACACACCGGGACAGCCTGTTCCTGAATATTTAGCAATTCCCTTTTGAAGCATGTCCAGCCTTCCTGGACTCCTTTGCCCTTCAGGACCAACTCCCAAGGGACTTGGTCCACCAGCCTCTTAAACAGGCTAAAGTCTGCCCGCCGGAAATCTAAGGCAGAAGTTCTACTCTTGCCCTTCCTTACTTCCCCCACTATCGAAAACTCTAACATTTCGTGGTCGCTACTCCCAAGACGGCCACCGACCCTCACATCTCCCACTAGTCCTTCTCTGTTCACAAACAACAGATCAAGCAGGGCCCCTCCTCTAGTGGGCTCATTTACCACTTCCATGAGGAAGTTGTCCTCCACACATTCGAGGAACCTCCTAGATTGCTTCCTCTCTGCCATGTTGCATTTCCAGCAGACATCCGGCAAGTTGAAGTCGCCCACGAGTACAAGGGCCGGCGACCGGGCGGCTTCTGACAGCCGCTTGTAAAACACCTCGTCCACCTGCTCATCCTGGTTGGGTGGTCTATAACAGACTCCCACCGTAATGTCCACCCTGCCGACCTTCCCCCTGATCTTCACCCATAGACATTCAACCTTGTCATCCTCACCATCTTCCTCAATTTCGACACAGTCTAAGCACTCCCTAACATACAGCGCTACCCCACTGTCTCTCCTGCTTCGCCTGTCCCTCTTAAAGAGCTTATAGCCATCCATAGCAGCACTCCAGTCATGAGAGTCATCCCACCACGTTTCTGTGATGGCAACCACATCATAACCTTCCTGCTGTACAGTGGCTTCTAGCTCTTCCTGTTTGTTGCCCATACTGCGTGCATTGGTGTAAACACACTTCAGCTGGGCTAGCGGCCTTGCCCCCGACGCAGGCCTGTCACCCCTAGGTTCATTTGTGGTTGCCCTGGTCTTATCCCCCTCCCCCATCGAACCTAGTTTAAAGACCTCTTGATCAGCCCTGCCAACTTCTGGGCCATAACCCTTTTCCCCTTCTGACTCAGGTGTTCCCCATCCGGCATAAGCAGGTCCGGTGCCACGAAAGCCGCCCCGTGGTCAACAAACCCAAAATCCCACCTACGGCACCAGTCTCTTAGCCACATATTAATCTGTTGTACTTTCATAGCCTTTTCCCTATTTTCACCAAACACCGAAGGAATTGAAGAGAATATAACCTGCGCACCTACCCCCTTTACCAAATGCCCCAGGGCCCTGAAGTCCCTTTTGATAGCCCTGGAACTTCTCTCTTCAATCTCATCCCTACCCACCTGGAATATTAATAGTGGGTAGCAGTCAGAGGGCCTCACCAGTTGAGGAATCCTCCTGGCAACATCCCTTACCCGAGCCCCAGGGAGGCAGCAGACTTCCCTGTGAGTCGGGTCTGGCCTGCATATGGGCCCCTCTGTTCCCCTTAGCAGGGAGTCGCCTATAACAATTACTTTTCTTTTCTCCTTTTTGGAGCTGGTTGCAACCCTCTTACTCGGTTGCTTCTGTTTACGTAGCCCCGTAGAGAGTCTTTCACCTAGATTTGTGTCTTCCTGACACTCAGGAAGACGCTCAGGCTCCAGCACCTCATACCTATTCTGCAGGGGGACGTGGGGAGGGGAGGAAGGTCGGGATGGGATTTGCCTGCCACCCCGAGCAGGGACCTGCCTCCATTCCCCCCCATTCCCTAGGTCTCCTCCTGCTCCTTGTGGAGGAGGAAGAGGATCCTCCACTACCTGGGGAGCATTAGGCCCGTCCGTTTTCCCCAGGACAGGCAGGGAACAGCACTGCCCGCCATCCTCTTCCTGGGATGCTCTTGTACTCCTTAACCTTTCCACCTCCTCCTTGAGTTGGGCCACCAAGGAGATCAGGTCGTCGACCTGTTCACACCTCACACAGGTGAGGTCTCCGTTACCCTCGAGTGCCAGGGCCAGGCTCTGGCACTCCCTGCAGCCTGCCACCTGCACCTCCACATGCTTCTGCAGCAGGTCCGTTTGGGTTGCCATGTCTTTTCTGGCACCCGCAAGGGACTTAGGGCCCCGCCGAGTGGAAACCTTACCTTCCTGCTCGCCTACTCTGCTCGCCCTGCCTGCGCAAACTGCCACGCCCCTGTTTGCGCGCTCCTCTTCACCACGCTCTGGGTCGCTCACGCTCCCCAGGGGGCCCTTCAAATCTCACACGGTGCCTCCGGCTACGCCCCCTCCTCTCCTGGGACGGGACTCAGGGGCTGCTGCTCGGGTGGCCCTGAGTACGGAACCCACCCGGTACAGCCCGATCTCACCCTCGCCCACACTCACCTCAGTCACTATCGCTGCCACTGCTGCTGCCGACTGACAGCAGAAGATTCACAGCTCCTTGGCGCCTTCCTCTCCTTGTGCACTGGGAGAGAGTCAGCGCCCTGCCCAACGAGCTGCAAACGGCTGTGGCCTCCCCCACCCTGGGACACACACAGTTACTGCTTACTTACCCCTCCCCTCCCTTACTAGTCCCTGCCCTCCAGGAGGCTCTTTATCACCTGATCACGGGTAGTGGTGCTACGCCCCCTCCTCTCCTGATTCGTTGCCGGGAACTTCCAGGTCTCAGGGCTGCTGCTCGGGGCTGCTGCTCGGGGCGGGGGGCAGAGCACGGAAACCGCCGCTACAGCCTGATCTCGCCTCGCACTCACCTCAGTTGTTGCCGCCGCTGCCGCTGCTGTCGCTGCTTCCGCTGCTGCCAGCTGACTGTTTGTTATGGTTTCACCGTGTTTAAATCTCCCGCGGTGCCTCCGGCTACGCCCCCTCCTCTCCTGATTCGTTGCTGGGAACTTCCGGGTCTCGGGGCTGCTGCTCGGGGGGGGGGGCCAGAGCACGGAAACTGCCGCTACAGTCCGATCTCGCCTCACACTCACCTCAGTCGCTGCCGCCGCTGCCGCTGCTGTCGCTGCTGCTGCTGCTGCCAGCTGATTGTTTGTTGGTCTCCCAAGACCTTCTTGGGAGAGACGGTACACATCACGAGGGCACCCTGTGGTTTTTCCTGCATGACCATGGAGAAGACATGAGAAAATAGGATGGAAAACTTACCTCGGCTTTATGAACACACATATGTGAGTTGCAAGGTGAACCAATTAGGAACGGGGCTTCTTCCAGGAAACTTGTTGCTCCAGTTTCCAATGGGAAGCTCTCCAGACAGTGTAGATGGGCTTCGGATCCCTATTTACCAGGTGTGAATAATGGGGATCAAATCTACATGAGCTGCTTGAACCGAGATATTGATAACGAACGCTATGTTCAGGATTAGAGGGGCCCTGCCTTCAGCCAGGTGGAGGAGAGGGACAACCGTGGTTTTTGGACTGTGTGGATTCGATGGCCTGGCACATCAGAAATAGAGCAGTATAAGGCTCTAGTGGACACTGGTGCAGAATGCACCCTAATACCATCAAACTATAAAGGGACAGAATCAATTTTTCTCTCTGGTGTGACAGGGGGCTCCCAAGAGCTGACTGTACTGGAAGCTGAAGTGAGTCTGACTGGGACCGAGTGGCAGATGCACCCTATTGTGACTAGCACAGATGCCCCATGCATTCTTGGTGTAGATTACCTGACAGGAGGGTATTTCGAGGACCCGAGGGGGTACCGGTGGCTGTTTGGTGTAGTGGCTATGGAGACAGAAGAAATGAAACAGCTGTCTACCCTGCCTGGTCTATCAGAGGACCCTTCTATTGTGGCACTGCTGAGGGTCGAGGAGCAAAAAAATGCTACTGAGCTGCCCCTGATGACAATCACGTCACCGCTCATGCTGCAGTGTAGGCACTGGGGACTCCCAAACCAGATACAGCAGCAGGCAGGAACCAGGTTCAGAAGCAGCGGCAGGAGCCCGCGCAGAGTCCTCCCAGGATGTTGGCCACAGGGGAAGAGAGCGTGACCCTCCTGGTCCCTCAGCTTTTAACTGAGTATCACATGGGTGGGATGGAATACTCCATTGGTCAGGTTTGAGTCACCTATCCTGTCTACTCCTCCCCGCAGGTGCGACACTTTTACAGTCCCTTCCTTTGTGGAACAAAGAGACCCAACAGGGACCCTAGTTTCCATGGCAACAAGCGCATGTAGTCAACTTCAGAAAGTAGTCACTTAAAAGAATCTTGACTGAAAAGTCTGTCCTAGTCCAAACCAGGTCACACGCATACCCAGTACAGCTAAGTAAGCTACTGTTAAACCCTTTGTAAAATTCCTCAACTTTTGTTACAGGAATCATATAAGGCTGGATTGCTAGCAAAACTGAAAGGTGACTTTTGAAGAAAAGCCCATACATAGAAAATAGTGTGTTTTACTCCAAGAGTTAAAGATGTATCATCTACTAGTAGACTGTGAGCAGTATTCCTGCTTCACCAGCTCCATGGCATTCTGAGGCAGAGGCCAAGCACACAGCAGATCTCTCCATGAAATACTTTAATTGTGCTTCTTAATTTGCTTGCATTCTTTTACTAAGAGACTTGCAGATCATGTGTTTGATTCTGAAATACCTTTCAAC
This sequence comes from Nyctibius grandis, assembly GCF_013368605.1. Lineage (NCBI taxonomy): Eukaryota > Metazoa > Chordata > Aves > Nyctibiiformes > Nyctibiidae > Nyctibius > Nyctibius grandis. The sequence goes on along the minus strand of NC_090694.1, from coordinate 20,806,592 downwards.
TACGACTGAAGTATGAACTATGAGTGTCACCAGCAAGCACAAGTGCATTACTTGGCAGGCAATATTTAAGGCCTACTTATTTAAGATGACTATGCTCTCAGTACCACACATCATTCTAGAAGCAAAAGAGAAAATATTAAAAAAAAGAAGAGAGAGAATGAAGTGCTATCAAGCTATGATTATCTAACCATACTAATGACTACGTTAACCTCTATTTACACAACAAAAGGTTACTACTGCTAGGAAAAAAAAAACAAAACAAAACAATGAGCTTCAGGCATAATAGAGCTCAAGAAATACAAGTAGTGAAAAGGTGTTGTAGAATAATTTTAGCTAATTGATTTCTTTTAACTGTATTCTGTTGTCTGAATAGTCTTGCTTATCATTGGTAAAGTTGCTGAAGGCTGCAACTGTTGTGAACTTTTGAATCTATCTTGAACAGCAGAAGCTGTAACTCCTGCAGATAAGATGTTTCACGGCTTGCTTGGAAGACCAAGAATCCAATAAGAAACAAAAGGACCCCAGACCGTTAATTACCGTTGTACCAAGAGACGTGTGCAGGGTGCGTGAACAGCATGTGAAGAGTGGGTGCATAGGTTGTAAGGGTATAAATGCCCATGGATTTCTTTGTTCTGAGTCCCTCCCTGGAGGCACCCAGCTGGAGCTGTTCTTGTGGCCGCACTATTCAATTAAATTATTTATTTACCTGGACATTGACATCTGACACTCTGCTGCGGGAAACCTAGAGAAAAGAATTTTCTTTAACAAAGGAACTGAGGTTTCACTTTGCTTGCAAGCACAAGGATACTCACACACATTCATGACATCAAGGTGCCATTACAGAAATGTCTCTGGCTTGATTGCAATGGGTTTATGGTCCTGATGAGGAGTATGTGCAATCTGCACATAATAAATAAAACTTGAACAGAGTTTCTCTCTTTTTCCCCTCAACAGAGCTGCTTAATAAAAACCATAAAAACCTTATTCAAAAACCCATTCTTGGAGGTGAAGATACTTGAGCAAAGGCAGGTGGCTATGAATGTTCCAACTGAATTGCTGAGTAATGATTTACAAAGCCTCTTCTCTAGTTTGTTCCAAGTTCATTTGAGGGATGAAAGACTAGAATGGGGCCTCCAACTAGGCTATTCCATATAGAAGAGCATAGTATGCTCCCTGAGGCCCAGCAAACTGGTTTAGACAAATTAAGAGCACGAGGGAAAAGTGTTACAGGTAAGCCATTCAAACAACAGCCTCTCAAAATAGTGAGGAATTTATATGATGCAACATATGGAAGAAGAGTTTCATTTAAATCCTTCTGAACTAAGCTTATTTTCATTACACTACTAATTCAGCAAGGGTTCAAGTAACTCTATCATCATGAAAAGCATCCCTTCTTTTAAATTATATTTTACAAATCATTTTCAGGTTACTCTCAAATTAAAATTGCTTAATTACTTCAATAAATACTATCAATTGCTCCTCTAGTTACATAAATTTTGTATTTCAATTTATCATATTTATAACAAACTTCTTTTTGCTTTTCCTCCCTGAATGTATTTCTAACATGATACTTACTGATCAGCTAACATAAACATCTGAAGAATGAAGTAAAATTAAATTAAACTAATCAGAAATATAAAAAGATAACTCTTAAGCAAAAGCAACTGATACAAGTAATATGCCAAAACAAAACACACACAGATGTACTCAGAGAATCCTGTGCACCTACAAATGTTTCCTTAGTAAGATAAGGAAAGTTACAGAATAGTTTTGTAGAAGCAAGCGAGGTTGAGAAGTTTTTAAAAGCTGCTTTCAATTTTCCTTTGAAGATAAAAAAAGATACCAAGTTTTTTTATTTCTAAACTAGACGAAAAAACGTAAAAAGCACAGATTGTAATTAGAAGTTTAATTTTGCTTATAGTGACTTTTAGACAATTTAAAGAGTAACCTCTCATTCTTTCTTATCTCATGATGCAAAATACAAGCTTAGTATCTTAAATTGCTTTGTCAAAGTAAGATATGGTCCTGGTTTCGCAGGGATAAAATTTATAGAATCAAGTTTCTGTTACATTTTGTTTCAGTTTGTGGCCAGCTATGGTATAGTGATCAAGGCCATTAGCAGTTAAATCCAGGGCAGCTGACCCAGGCTGGCCCACAGGTGTATTCTATAACATTAATGTCAGGTCCACTATAAAAGGGAAAGCTTGTTGGCAACAGGTGGGATTATTTTTGTTTTGCTCCTTTTCAATGATTGCCATCTCTGGAGTGACTTGCCACAACTCTGTGGGATAAGTATAATTTTGTGTGTTTTCTATTAGCATTGATATTGGTTTCCTTATTTCATTCAATCTGTTTAAATTTTAACCCATGAGTCTCCCTCCTTTTCCCAATTCCCTTTCTCTGTTGGGGAAGGGACATTGGGTGATAGAACAACTGCTTATTGTTTAGCCCTGGGTGTGGGCTAAATGAAGACAGATATAAAAAGATTATTCAAAATCTCTTTTATATTTGTAAAAGCATCTGATAATGTGAAGAGATAAACAGTGATACCACTTTTTAAGACAATAGTAACTGTCTACAGAATAAACAGCTGGGATAAAACCCCCATGGATAAAAATAGCAAACATCAGTAGAACAGTTTCAAAACTGGCAGCAGTTGGATACTTTTTTAAGAACTTAAAGCAATTCCACTCTAGGTTGTTAGAACAATCTAACTCCATTACAGACAAGTTTTAAAAAATTAAGAATTACATGATAGTGTACAATATATAATTTCCCTTATAAGACAACAATGGCATTCATTAGGAAAACTTCAAACTACATTTGACATTTCAGATTGTTACCGGAAAATAGTAACCAAGAAAACTCTCCAAACCAAATGATAGTTTAGAAAGCCGACATTGGTTTATTGCAGCGCTGGGTGCATGGGGGATATCTCCTCCTAGCATGCACACCTAGGAACAAAAGCTTGCTCCTTATATGCATAATTCCAAGAAAAGCCCACCCATTCAAAAAAAAAAACTTATGCATAATATGTTATGTAATGCATTATGTAATGTCTTTACGCATGCGTACTAAATTGGGGAAGGGGTCTTGGGTGGTCTCTGGGGGTCGCTGGTGGTCACAATCCCCCTTTAATCGTGCTTGCGCGCAAGCGTGGTCGAGGCCTTCTTGTTTACAAGTACATATGTTCCCAAGAAGAAGATATCGTTTTGGACTTCTCTCTCCTCTGACACAAGAGTTTATGAATCAGGTTAATTTAGACATCACAAAGTTGTTCTTTACAGTTTTGTTTTGTCTTTTGGCCCTTTTATAATTAGCAGAGACCTTTGTTTTTCTAAGACTAAGTGTAAACAGCATGAATCATTGTTTACTAGAACCTTGTTATCAATCCCATAAACAAACTCTATCTACAAAACATGTAGTTTGCTTCAGAACCTATTGTTATTCTCTATTATTCTAGCTAAAAGGAAAATTACTGACAGGAAAGCTAGTTCTGTGTAAAGGTAACACAGAGCAGGCCTTTTAGAGCCTACTCTGAGGCCTACTCTTGCTAAACCATTGCTGAACCGAACCGTCTGGTATCAAGATTATTTTAAAAAGAAATATTTTTTTACATGGAAATCGCAGCTTTTAGAAAGTACTTGTGAATCATTTTATCTCCAGCATTCACAAAATCAATTGCAGTAAGTGCCCTTCTGCAAAGAAGGCCTTCTAAGGGAAACTGTAAAAATATGAGAAATAGTCTCACAAATTTCTTGGCGTACACACGCTCTAGTGGCAAGAAAGACAGCATTATATTGCAGATTCTATGTTTTATTTATATTATTTTTTCCATCATGTAACCAGGATTTTGTCCAACAAATCCAGTAAGTGGGAATTTTTTTGTTGATTTGTTTTTACATTACAGCACTTGCATCAACTGCCAACTCACAAAACCATATTTCAGCCTCTAGTCATCCTCCAAACAAGACTTGATCTGAAGATGAGAACTTGCAGCATTCATGGATGCAAATATATATGGATACTTTTATAATTCTGGAGTACCTTCCACTTACAAATTTTAGGAGAATAAATTCTCTCATTGTATATCAGAATGTAGTACTAAAAAGGATAGTTAAAGAACGTGATAGACAACAACAACAAAGAAGAAAAGAAGATAATGAGAGCTGACTATATCTATATCTGAAGACCTAGAGAAGCTGATTAAACAATACACAGCACCTATTTAGAAAACCAAATAGGACAAATGAGACTTACAAAGTTAAAGGTGGAGATAATGGCCTGGGGAAGAGTAGCTGGTGGGTAAGTGACAGGAAATGGCGGAGGCATTTAGGATATCAGACATAGATAAAGACTGGCTGGGCCAGGAGACTGAGGACTTCAATGGGGATCCTGGGGGCATAGACAAGGACTGTTTTGGAAAGAGGACTGATGGTTATCTGGGATTATGGGACAAGAAGAGGAAAATTCAGGATAGGACAATTTGAAAGAAAGATGGGAAATAGCAAAAGGGTCAGAACTTGTGATGAAAAAATGAGAGCAGCAACGATAATGGACCAGAGCTCATCTGCATACAGAGGACAGAACCAAAATTCAAGTTTTCCAGATGTTTTTATAGCAGCGAAGATCTGAAATTAGTCAGCAAAAAAGTGTGCATCTCATCCCCCTCTAATGACAGTTCTCATGCAGTATGGCAGCTGACTTAATAGTTACTCCATTGGAAAGAAAGGCTACTGCTATTTGAGCAAGTGGCATAAAGATTTCAAACATGGGGTTTGAAATGCAGGTCTTAATAATGATACAAAAATTCGGTAGTCTCCAAACCCCCTTGCTTTCTAACTTTCCTCACCAAAGTGGGAAGCTAGGTGTGGCTGGGTAAGGAGTCCGAAAGAAAACTCAATAACAGCAGAGTGTTATTAAGCAGGCATTCTTTATTGCAGCGCTGGGCGGCACTGGGGATTAGTCCACCATGAGTGCTCCACCGACTTGGCAAACTTTCAGAGACTATATACCATAAAGTTATACAGAGTCACAGGATTCCCGAGAGCTCATTTACATAACAATGAGATTTCCTGGAACTCATTAATATATGCAAATGTCTGCTCCGCATGCGTAGTCGTCTTCCCTGGTGATCGTCGGGGGATCTTCAGATGAAGGCTTGTAGTCTTCCTCACTGTGTCCACTGACTGACCTTTGCTTCTGCGCAAACTCAGTCCGGGGATCACGTAGGCCATGTCCTTCAAGGCTGTAGTTGCAACTCCCTTATCGTTATGTTTCCGTGCATTTGTTTTCCCAAGGCCCAGTTGTATGAAGTGAGATTGTCCCAGAGCCTCCTTATCTCACAGCCATTACAGCTATCTGAATTGCAAAGGTTTCTCCTTTGTTTAGTTGAGCACCCAGGATAGCTGAGTAATTAAGGTATTTACAACACCCTCCTTGTTCTTGGGGCCCCAACCCTTTCATCCCCCCCTTTACTTCTTACTTGTAAATTCTTTTACAAAGGTTCTAAGTTTTCATTTTTCATTATCTTAGGTAATGCCCAAATTTTCATAGCTAATTTCTTCAGCTTATACCATAAAAGACAATTGAAAACTGTTAATACAATAAGACCCACATGAAAGAATTTCTCTCTTTTTTTAAGTTTCTCTTTTCTTTTATAGAAAGCAATTTTCATGCAAAACATGAAAAGAAAACAACGATGTTGCAAGATCAAATAATCAAGTTCAGAAAAAGACAGCATGTAGGTAGTCAAAGCAATTCAAATTTGTTGGCTTTCACTATACGTACTATATAGTCTTTACTTACATAACCCATACAGTAATTTTATACATAGTCATAGGATTTCCGAGAACTCGTTTACATAGCCATGAGATATGCAAATGTCCGCTCTGCGTGGGCAGTCATCTTCCCTGGTGGTCGTTGGGGGGTCTTCAGATGAAGGCTTGTAGTCTTCCTCACTGTGTCTTCTGACTGGCCTTTGCTTCTGCGCAAACTCAGTCCTGGAATCACATAGGCCATGTCCTTCGAGGCTGCTGTTGCAATTCCCTTATCTCTGTGTTTCCTTGCATCCGCCCATCCCAAGGCCCAGCCATCTGAAGTGAGAACATCCCGGAGCCTCCTTATCTTACAGCCATTACCACTCTCCAAATTGCAAAGGCTTTCCTTTGTTTAGTTGAGCACCCAGGATAGTTGAGTAATTAAGGTATTTACAACATCCTCCTTGCTCTTGGGGCCCCAACCCTTTCAGAACCCTTGAAGAAAATTGCAAAAACACTAAGGTTTTTATTTGTCTTTTCCTATAAACAACCACATTTGATCTGTTACCGTAAAAGCCGGTGTAAAGGAACTTTCTAAGGCTCAGTTTGGAGATTTAGAAAGCAGGCATTCTTTATTATGGCGCCAGGAACACGGGGGGATCACTCCACCCAGCGTGTTCACCTGAGAACAAAGAAACAGGTTCTTTTATCTAGTATAATCATATATATTCATTACATTTCTCAGAAAGAGATGGTCACATCTGGGGACTCATCTTAATACTTGCATACTTATTACACATGCACAAAGTTAACAATCAGTGGTCTAGCAGTGGTCTTAGAAGGGCCTCTAGTGTTCTTTGGTGATCTTTACACTATGTCCTTTAGTTGAACTCTAGGAAAGAGCCTGCGCAGTTATTGCTGGTTGCACATCTTGCCACAGTGTCTTCTTACAAACTGGTTTAAGCCAGTTCCTTACCTCTCCTGGTTCCTTACCAGGAGATGAGCCCCCTTATCTTCTTGTTACAGAGTCTTTTCATTACATAATGCTGATTTGGCAACAGTTCCAAGGCTGGTTTTGCAAACTTCACAAGCAATTTATCTTACAAGGGTACAAGGCCAGCTCAACAGGGTATCAAGTCCCCCCTTTTTCTGTGAGGGTTTTGGATTCTGTAATTCAAAAGCCATACACCAACCCTTTATATTTATACCTGAAACAAAATTGAGTACACCAACTACAACATTGGATCATAAGGCAGGAGAGTATACAAATAGCAACAACCATAATAACTGCAAAGAATAAGTTCTTTAACCAAGACAAGTTTGGCAGCCAAGAGGTAAGTTTATTCCATACCTCTTGGTATCCCCAAGAGGTATCGTCTTTAGTCACTTCATGTAGAATTTTGGTTTGTTTCCAAATTTCCTCTAAATCTGTGGAAATTCTGCCACTTTGATCTATGTACATTCAACAACTTGTATTTATAACCATGCATACTCCTCCTTGCGAAGCTAATAATAACTCTAAGGCCATTCTATTCTGCACTACTACTCGTGATAAGCTGGAAACTTCCATTTGCAAAGCTTTGATTTCATCAATGGTTTTATTTTCAATATTCTCTATTACTGCCAATATATTCACAATGGTCTTTTCTAGCTCACTTACCCCAAGCCAGGGAAGGAACCATCTCACAAAATTATGAAACCTTGAAGAGCGGTCTGCTATGGCATTGTGAGTTCTCCTGGTTTGTTTAAGAAATGTCCTTACCCATCCTCTTTGTTTATGTAGTTGGTCAACTATTGTTACGTCAGGGACTAGGGGCCCTAGGGTGCACACTCCTTTCCATCCTAGGGGTAATATTTTCCAAGCTTGGTTACCACACAACCAGTACCATCCTGTTCCTTCCATTCGAGGTACAGGCCATCCGATTGAGGGCCTGGTTTTGTTTCATCTAAATCCGTCTAATAAAGCTAGGTCAATTTGGCCGTCTACATACTTCGCATAATGGTTACACCCTTTGATTAGTCCTACATTTGTATTTTGCAGTCTTTACAATATGGAGTTAAATTATCTAGGTGGCATCGCTGTATACAAGTATAATTGTAAAATACCTGCAGCTCTTCAATTGGAATTTCTTGTTGATCGGTCATATTGGCACTGCCCCACTGCAAGCCTAAACCCATTGTAATCTGTCCACTCTGCCTCTGCGTAGGTTCCAGCAAGTCCAAACCCACTGTACTTTGTCCACTCTGTTTATGTCCCTGGGGGTTGAAACACAGTGCAGTCTGTCCATTCTGGTTAGATCCCTGATTTCTAATTATGTTATAGTGTTCAGAGGCATTGTCAGAGATTGGAATTCCCAAATACATTGGTGCTTTTAAGGGATGCCTTGGCAAATGTGTACAGATCCAGCAATTTAATCTATTCGAAATTTTACTAATATTCTGCATCATTTGGTAATGGAGATTTAACTCCCAGGTTTCACAAACTCCTCTCAAGGCTGTCAAACATACCACAAACAGAATATATCTAAACATTTTGTCTTGTTCTTCTTAATTTCAGAGGTGCTTGTTGTTCAACATTCCAGGTGGATGGAGTCTTCTTGATCCTGGAGTAGTGAATCAAGTCATTGTTCACAGTCTTGTTTATCTTTAGCTTTTCTCTGTAATTAATGAAGAATTTATCAGAGACCTTGGATTCTCTAAGAATAAGCACAAGCATGTTGCCGCTTGTCTGCGGCAAGCTCCGTTCGGTTGCTGGCTGACCTGAGGCTATCCGCACCCCAGGGCCATTGAGCACTGACACCAATGTGAGGATGCAACAAATGGCCTTGGGGTGCGGATAGCCTCAGGCCAGCCAGCAACCGAACGGAGCTTGCCGCAGACAAGCGGCAACACAAGCAAGAGTCTTTCTGCATACCATTCCCACCAGAACTTTAAGCATTATCAGTCCTAGAAACAGATACTGTCTGCAAAGCAAGCAGTTAGCTTCAGACTTTAGCTGAAAGGACAGTTACTGAAAGGAAAGTTGGTTCTGTTTAAGGGTTACACAAAGCAGGCCTACTTTTACTAAACTGTCTGGTATCAATTCCCCCTTTGAGACTTTCAAAGCAAGCTTTTCTTTGTGAGTCTCACCTAAACTGCATAACTCCGATAATATCTCTGATTTTCAGGTATATATATAATTGGGTACGACATAATATGTTACATATTATGAAGAAGGCTTAAATGTAACTTTTACCTGTAATCAGATCTTACGGGGGACAACAGATTTACAACCCTAGGATGGTGCTCAGTTGTTTGTCCGTTGCTATTATTGATTACACTTTGTAAAAGACGAGGGCACTAGGGCCGCAGCATCCTCACCCTTTGTGAGGTTCTGGACCAGACAGGGTCCCAGCCAACAGGATGCCTCGGCCCAGAGAAGGTTCTGGACCATGACCATATATGACCATAGTTCAGGTCTGACCAGGATATAAATGGGGCCCCCACTGGAGACCCCCTTTGAGTGGTTCCTCGGAGCAGCGGGTCTGCGAACAGAAACTTTCCACTTGGACTGGAATGCCACCCAAGGAAACTTCCCGGGACTGAGTGAGCCCTCACCCCTTTTCCCTTTGGGTGAGTGATTTTGTCATCTGGGTGCCTTTGCGAGAGAGAGATTTCCCCTTTGTGAGTGAGTGTGTGCACACTTTGAATCATCATTGTTGTGTATGTCGTGCAGTAATAATAGCCCCAACTGGTATATCGAACCCACAACTTGTTAAATGTTATCGGAGTGTTGATTTGGTTATTCCTGTTATTTGTTGGTTTTGGCTGTTTGGTTTTGGTTACAAATTAAAGTCTGTTTTAGTTTCTTCCGACCCCAGCAGACCAGGGTAGTGTGGCCATCAGCCTCGGCATTGACCACGAGGGTTGCGATTGCCATCTTTGCATTGCTGGAGCCCCGGGAATAATGCAAAAAGAGTACTCTCCCGTCATGACAGAGATACCACCAGAAGAGTTGCAAGAGGAGAGAAGAAGGTATCAGATCTTTAAATACAGAAAATGTAAAACATAGTAACAGTTTCTAACACATACTTTGGATTTTCATATAACTGATAATCAAAAGAGACCAGTGGTGCTTTACATCTCTCTCTCCCCTCAACTGACACAAATATAATATTCCTCCTTCTCAGATCCCCTATACTCAGATGAGTATAGAGGACTATTTAGAGAACTTGCTATGCTTACAGAAAACAACTCATTCTAATATTTGACAATAAAAATTCCAAAATAGTAGATAAAAGCCAAACAATTCTTTGTACTATCTCCAAGATAAGGAGTATAAAACTTTTAAAAAAAAATGCCTTAAGCATTTTGTCAGACTTCCATGTAGCTTAATCTACATGGAAATAAACAATGACATTATAAAAGTCAAATCCACTTGTAATGTTGAGTATTTCATTGACCATTTATCGTTGAAGGATATTGAAGCTATTTGGAAGAGGATGATGAAAAGCAAATGGGCATAAAAAAGCCCTCTTGCTCTCAAGTATGTAATTGCTCCTTCAAGAAAAGGAACGAATAAAAGGAGATGTAATGAAAACATTCAAAGATGACAATGATGTAGAGAACACATACTGTGACTTCCCTTCCTGACTCATAACAAGGAAAAGAGGGCATACAATGAAACGGAAAAGAGGAAAAATCAAAACCAGGAAATAAAATATTTTTCTTGCAACATCTGCTTAGCTTACAGGAGAAATAACATTTGTAGAAAGAGGTAATGTCTTTTATTGAACCAGCTGATAAAAATCGGCAAAAGTAGACAAATTTTTAATTCAAAGCCTCTGACTAACAAACTGGCACTGATGCCAAGAATTCAGCCATAGTCAAATACGAATCAGGTATTTATATAAAAAGAAAAAATATCCACTTTTAGAATAATGATAAAAAGGATTAATGTAAAAACTATAATGTGTCATGTCTCACTGCTTAGAAGAAATACCTAATTAGAAGAAATTAGGGTATGTTTTCTTTCAATATCAGACATGCATTTCATCTTTTCTCCCCTCTGTAATCAAACATGATTTGTTGAAACTTGAAAGAAATAAGTACCAAAATGTTGGTGTGGGAAGCAACACAATAAGATTGTTATTAAGCTAGGTTGGTTTTTGTTTGTTTTTTTGATTTTGTTGGGGTTTTTTTTGTTTGTTTGGGGGTTTTTTGTTTGTCTTTTTTGTTTTTGTTTTATGCATCTCTTGCAATATTTCACAGTTGAAATGCTATAAGATCTTGTAATACAATTGTGGATAGTGTTTGTAGGTGTAACTCTGAAAGGACAAAAAAACCCCAAACATTTAAGAAAAAGAATCAAAGCTTCTTTTCAAATTTCTTGAGCTATACCTGGTATATTTCAATGCTTTGTAGATTTATGGAGTCCTCTGTGGATCTTTGGTACAAAGTTGCACACTACCAGCCAACTCTCCTGAATACCGTTTGAGAAGATGATACCAGATGGTTTAGTAAAAGCAAGCCTCAAAGCATGTCATTATATTTGTCACGGCAGTGAAATAAAAACAGGAGACAGAAAGATAGTTCTAAGCAGGCAGCAAAGCAAGAGCAAAAGCAAAAAGAGTGCCTGCGTTTATTTTGCTCCATTTTTTATATCTTCCCCCCTCTAGCTGGCTAGCTTTATGATTGGTTGCACTCGCTGTTCACGCGCCCGACCACAACCGCTGATTGGCTGTCACGCGCCGGCCACGAGTCCATGGTTGGCAGCTGGAATGTCACTCTGTATCTTGTTTTTCTCACATCCTGTTTTCTTGCTAAATTCCTCTTCACTCTCAGGTTTAACCGTTTCAAGGACATAGCTCCGTTCCTTCAAGGTCAGGGCCACCAGCAGCCCAGTCCAATCCCTCAAAAGCAGGCCATAAAAGGCCTACTCTGTGTAACCTTTAGACCGAATAAACTCTTCTTTCAGCAATTTTCCTTTCAGCCAAAATAACAGTACATTCTGAAGCTAACGGCATGTTTTGAAGACAGGGTCTGCTTCTGGGACTGATAACACTTAGAGTTATAGTCATCACTGACTCTTGCTTGCGCTTAGTCTTAGAGAATCCAAGGTCTCTGTTAAATTCCTCACTAATTACAAAGAAGGGCCAGAGATAAGCAAGACTGTGAACAACATCTTTGTAGTGTTTAAATGACTTGATTCATAGCTCTGGTGCCAGGAGTAGAGATAAATCCTGGAAGATTCAGAACAGGATCTTCTCCTTGGAGCCACCTGCATGTGTCAACAAAAAGGCCTCGACCACGCTTGCGCAGAAGCGGGGTTATGCAGCAGACGGCATCACTATGGGGGGATTACGACCACTAGAGACCCCCAGAGCCCACCCAAGACCCCTTCCCCAAATTAGTAAGCATGCGCAGACAATTACATAATGTATTAGCATATGCATAAGTTTATTGGAATAGGTGGGCTTTTCTTGGAATTGTATGAATATTCATTTTTCTATAATGTATATAATGAGTGTGCTTTTGTCCCTAGGTGTGCATGCTAGGAGGAGAGATCCCCCATGCACTCAGCGCTGCAATAAACCAATGTTGGCTTTCTAAACTATCATTTGGTTTAGAGAGTTTTCTTGGTTACTATTTTCCGGTAACAAATACAGACAAGACAACAAGCAGTAAGCACAAAGGAATTCTACTGAAAGTATTAGAAAAATGTGATTACATCAACTTCATCAGTTATGGGAAAGTGACCAAGTTACCAGAGGTAACTCTGCTTGGCTGATTAAAGATGGGGTGGGCAAAAGGAACGCAAAGGGGGAAAACTGAAATCTTCACAGTTACCTCTGAACAATGCAGTGCTATTTATGTACTGCTTCAGGCAAAAAGGGTGCACCTAAGGACCTATTCAGCTGGTTCCTCCATATCCCTGTGGATGAATCCAACAGTACCCTATGGTACCCTAACCTACAGTCCCTCCCTTTCCTCCCCAAACATGCATTTCTTCTTAAAAGCTGCTCTCCATTTACACACGTGAGGGATAAAATTTGGGGAAGGGAGAAAGGGAGCCTTATGATACTGGGCAACAGATAAAGCATCAGGAAAAAAGTTATAAACCCAACCTTGGTAGCTTCCATAATGATTGTATTGACTTTCTCTTTATCCAAACATCGCATTCCAGCTTTGTTATAGTAAAGGCCCATTCTAAGTAAAACTCCATCATTACAAGAGCTGTTATCAACTTTTTTCATGTCATCCATAGTACTACTTGAAAACAAGTACCTCTTGTAAGACTTAATACCTGAAAAAAAGAATTTAAATAATATATTTGTTTCTACGTTCCAGCTGAACAATACAAAAATAATTTGTGGAATTCATTTGTTGTATTTATTTAATAAGTATTTTATACTTATTCAGAAAACAACATACTTATCACAAATGTGAAGATTTGTATTCCTGTGAAGTGGTTGACCTTCCACACTCACAAAATAAAGCCACCTGTAACTCTATCAGTGTTTGGAGACAGTAAGATTTTACTTTTTTATTAACTTAAAAACATGCTGTTTTAAAAGCTCCCTTACAGAAATAATTGAACCCCAAGAGCTTCAGGTAAAGGCTACTACCTTACACATGCACGAGATTTATGCCTGTATGTTATTGTCACGGTTTAAAGCTGGGCCGGCTATTAAACTGGTGGCAGACGCTCTGTATTAACTCCCCTCCCTCCACCAAGAAGGGGAAGGAAAAGAGAAAAGGGAGAGAGACTTACGGGTTGGAAAGTTAAAACAATTTTAATAAATGAAAGAGACTATAATAATGAAAATAATAATGAAATAATAATGAATAATAATGAATAATGAATAATAATGAAAGAGACTATAATAATAATAATGGAAATAATTAAATATATACAAATAAAAATAAGTACAGCAAGAGCCTTTCTGCATAACATCCCTACCGGTGCCTCAGTGATAACTATAAACTTTGAGCATTATCAGTCCTAGAAGCAGAGACTGTCTGCAAAACATGCAGTTAGTTTCAGAAAGTGCAGTTACTTAGAAGCAGCTTAGCTGAAAGGAAAATCACTGAAAGGAAAATTGGTCTGTTTTAGGCCAAACCAGGACAGTTATCTTGTCAGATGAAACAATACCGCCTTAAACATATGTCCAGATTTGGACTAGGAAAGACACTTCAGTTAAGTTTCGTTTAAGTGATTGTACTTTCTGAAGCTGACTACACACACTTCTTGGTGTGGAAACCAGGGTCCCCATAGATATCTCTGTTCCACAAGTGAAACGGTGTAAAAGTGTTGCACCTGCAGGGAGGAGCGGACAGGACAGGTGACCCAAAACTGACCAACGGGGTATTCCATCCCAACCATGTGATGCGCAATTTGAGGCTGAGGGACCCTGAAGGTTACGCTCTCTTCTTCTATTGCCAGCAACTGGGGAGGAATTTGCCCATTCTTCTGCCTTTGTTCCTAAATCCAGTTCTGAGAAGGAGGAGGTGGCAGCAGCGGCGGCACAGGTTATCCACGACTGTGAAACGTGTGCCGCAATTAAACAAGCCAAATGGTTTAAACCCTTTGTGGTATGGGGGGCAGTGGCTGAAATATAGATATGGGGAGGCCTGGCAAATTGACTATATCACACTCCCTCAAACCCGCCAGGGTAAACGCTATGTGCTTACCATGGTGGAGGCAACCACCGGATGGATGGAAACATACTCTGTGCCCCACACCACTGCCCGAAACACTATTCTGGGCCTTGAAAAGCAAATCTTGTGGGGACATGGCACGCCAGAAAGAACTGAGTCAGACAATGGGACTCATTTCAAAAACAGTCTCATAGACAACTGGGCCAAAGAGCATGGCATTGAGTGGGTATATCACATCCCCTATCATGCACCAGCCTCTGGGAAAATTGAACAGTACAATGGGCTGTTAAAAACTACCCTGAAAGCAATAGGGGGTGGAACCTTTAAAAACTGGGATAAGCATTTGGCACAAGCTACCTGGTTAGTTAACACCAGGGGATCTATCAATCAAGCTGGCCCTGCTCAGTCAGACCTTTTACATACAGTAGAAGGGGATAAAGTCCCTGTGGTGCATGAAAGGAATCTGTTGGGGAAAAACTGTCTGGGTTCTTCCTGCTTCGGGCAAAGACAAACCCATTCATGGGACTGCTTTTGCCTAAGGACCTGGATGTACTTGGTGGGTGATGCTGCAGGATGGTGAAGTCCGATGTGTCCCTGAAGGTGATCTGATTCTGGGTGAGAATACTTAATTCTGAACTGTATGATAATACCAATTATTAAGACCAAAGGAAACAGAATCACAGAATCACAGAATCATTCAGGTTGGAAGAGACCTCAGGGATCATCGAGTCCAACCGTTGCCCTGACACCACCCTGTCAACTAGACCATGGCACTAAGTGCCATGTCCAGTCTTTTCTTAAACACATCCAGAGATGGTGACTCCACCACCTCCCTGGGCAGCCCATTCCAATGTCTAATAACCCTTTCTGAAAAGAAATTCTTCCTAATGTCTAACCTGAACCTCCCCTGGTGAAGCTTGAGGCTGTGTCCTCTTGTCCTATCACTAGTTGCCCAGGAGAAGAGGCCAACTCCCACTTCACTACAACCTCCCTTCAGGTAGTTGTAGACGGCAATAAGGTCACCTTGGAGCCTCCTCTTCTCCAGGCTAAACAACCCCAGCTCCCTCAGCCGTTCCTCGTAGGTCAGACCCTCCAGACCCTTCACCAGCTTGGTCGCCCTCCTCTGGACTCACTCCAACACCTCAACATCTTTCTTGAAGTGCGGGGCCCAGAACTGAACACAGTACTCAAGGTGCGGCCTCACCAGTGCCGAGTACAGAGGGATGATCACTTCCCTAGACCGGCTGGCTACACTATTCCTAATAGAGGCCAGGATGCCATTGGCCTTCTTGGCCACCTGGGCACACTGCTGGCTCATGTTTAGCCGGCTGTCGATCAGCATCCCCAGGTCTCTTTCCACCGGGCCACTTTCTAACCATTCTTCCCCCAGCCTGTAGCGCTGCATGGGGTTGTTGTGGCCGAAGTGTAAGACCCGGCACTTGTTCTTGTTGAACCTCATGCCGTTGGTCTCGGCCCATCTGTCTAACCTGTCCAGATCCCTCTGTAGGGCCTTCCTACCCTCCAGCAGATCGACACTCCCACCCAGCTTGGTGTCATCTGCAAATTTGCTGAGGGTGCACTCAATCCCTACGTCTAGATCATCTATAAAGATATTGAACAGCACCGGCCCCAGAACTGAGCCCTGGGGAACACTGCTAGTGACCGGCCGCCAGTTGGACTTTGCCCCATTCACCACCACTCTCTGGGCTCGGCCATCCAGCCAGTTTTTAACCCATCGAAGAGTCCACCCATCCAAGCCCCGGGCAGCCAGTTTGTCTAGGAGGATGCTGTGGGAGACAGTGTCGAATGCCTTACTGAAGTCTAGATAGACTACATCCACAGCCCTGCCCTCATCTACTAAGCGGGTCACTTTATCATAGAAGGAGACCAGGTTGGTCAAGCAGGACCTGCCTTTCATGAATCCACGTTGGCTGGCCCCGATGCCCCGATTGTCCTGCATGTGCCGTGTAATGGCACTCAGGATGATCTGTTCCATCACCTTGCCTGGCACCGAGGTCAGGCTGACAGGCCTATAGTTCCCCGGATCATCCTTCCGACCCTTCTTGTAGATGGGTGTTACATTTGCTAATTTCCAGTCAGCTGGAACTTCTCCAGTTAACCAGGACTGACGGTAGATAATCGAGAGTGGTTTGGCAAGTTCATTTGCCAGTTCCTTCATTACTCTGGGGTGAATCCCATCCGGGCCCATAGCCTTGTGGGTGTCCAATTGGCACAGCAGGTCACTAACCGTCTCCTCCTGGATTACGGGAGGTTCACACAGCCCCCCATCCCTAACTTCAGGCTCTGGGGGCCGAGTCTCCTGAGGACAACCGGTCTTCACATTAAAGACCGAGGCAAAGAAGGCATTGAGCACCTCTGCCTTTTCCTCATCCCCTGACACTACACTACCCTCCTCATTCAGCAAGTGGTGGAGGCTCTCCTTGACCCTCCTTTTGCTGTTGATGTATTTGTAAAAGCTTTTTTTGTTATCTTTGACCATAGCAGCCAAATCAAGCTCTAATTGAGCTTTGGCCCTTCTAATCTTCTCCCTACATGACCTGGCCACGTCCCTATAGACCTCCCAAGTTACCCGACCCTTCTTCCAGAGCAAATAGGTTCTCTTTTTTTCCTTAAGTTCTAGCCTAAGTTCTCTGTTTAACCAGGCCGGTCTTCTTCCCCGATGGCTTGTCTTCCTACACACCGGGACAGCCTGCTCCTGAATATTTAGCAATTCCATTTTGAAGCATGTCCAGCCTTCCTGGACTCCTTTGCCCTTCAGGACCGACTCCCAAGGGACTCGGTCCACCAGCCTCTTAAACAGGCTAAAGTCTGCCCTGCGGAAATCTAAGGCAGAAGTTCTACTCTTGCCCCTCCTTACTTCCCCCACTATCGAAAACTCTAACATTTCGTGGTTGCTATTCCCAAGACGGCCACCGACCCTCACATCTCCCACTAGTCCTTCTCTGTTCACAAACAACAGATCAAGCAGGGCCCCTCCTCTAGTGGGCTCATTTACCACTTCCATGAGGAACTTGTCCTCCACACATTCGAGGAACCTTCTAGATTGCTTCCTCTCTGCCATGTTGTATTTCCAGCAGACATCTGGCAAGTTTCCAGCTGACAGCGGCGGCAGCAGCGAAAGCGGCGGCAGCGACTTGAGGTTAGTGCGGGGGCGAGGGCGACATCGGGCTTAACCGGGCGGTTTTTCGTACTCTGGGCCCCCCCTGAGCCCCCCGTGAGCATCAGCCCCGAGCTGCGAGCATCAGCCCCGCAAGCATCAGCCCCGAGCTGTTTCCCCCCCACCCCGGACCCGGAGGCTCCCGGCAACAAATCAGGAGAGGAGGGGGCATAGCCGGAGGCACCGCGGGCGATTTAAGCGATTTAAACGCACCACCCCCTGTGATCGGGTGATAAAAAGTCTCCTGGAGGGCAGGGACTAGTCCCTGGCCAGAGTGGAGAAGGAGACTCCCAGAGGGAGCAGAGGAGCGGCTCCTGGGTGAAAGAGGAGACTCAGCTGTGACTGGGTGTGTCCCAGGGCAGGAGAGGCCATAGCAGTTTGCAGCTCGTTGGGCAGGGCGCTGACTCCCTCCCAGTGCACAAGGCGAGGAAGGTGCCAAGGAGCTGTGAACCAGGGGTGTCACCAACAGGTATTTCCCAGTTCAGTGAAAGAACAATGGTATCTACCCGGTGGAAGAAGACCAAAAATGGATGTGGGAGCCCAGACAGAGCTCCCACGGAAGGAGGCAATGGTGCAGGTCGCAGGCTGCAGGGAATGCTACACTGTCTCTGTGGTGTCAGGGGGCTGTGTGCGCTGTGAGCAGGTAGATGATCTGCTCGGCCGAGCGGCACAGCTGCAAAGCCAGGTTGAAAGGCTTCAAGCTGAAGTAGAAAGGCTTAGGAGCATTAGGGAGGCTGAAATGGAGATAGACTGGTGGAGCCAGGCTCTGCCCTCCCTGCAACAAAAATGGGAGCACCTGCCAGAGAGCTCCCAGGATCGAGGGACCCCTGTACTCTGCCCCTCTCAGGTGGAAAATGATAACCTAGAGGAGAGGAGTGAGTGGAGGCAAGTCTATGGCTGTGGCAAAAGGTGAGTGCCCTCCTTGCCTACTTTGCCTCCACAGGTGCCTCTGAGCAATAGATATGAAGCCCTAGTGGAATACAGCCGGTCCAATGGGGATGTGGTGGATAGGCAACCTATATCAGAGGTCCCACCACAGTCAGAAAAACCTGACAGGCGTATAGCTACCTCCTCCACAAGGAAGAAGAGAAGAGTTTTAGTGGTTGGAGACTCCTTCCTAAAGGGATCTGAGGGCCCAATATGCAGAGCTGACCCCCATCCCAGGGAGTTCTGCAGCCTGCCTGGAGCCCGAATCAGGGATATCACCAGGAAACTCCCCAACCTGGTGAAGGCCACAGACTACTACCCCCTGCTGATCTTCCAGACAGGTGGGGAAGAAGCTGCATCCCATAGTCTGAGGGGGATGAAGAAAGACTACAAGGCCCTAGGACAGTTGGTGAAAGAGTCTGGGGCACAAGTTGTTTTCTCCTCCCTCCTTCCATTTTCAGGTGATGACGTGGGATGGAATAGTAGGATTCTCTCTATTAATGCCTGGCTACGAGACTGGTGCTACAGGCAGGGCTTTGGGTTCTTTGATAATGGCTGGTTTTATAAGACAACAGGCGTGATTGTAATACATGGGAAAGGTTTATGTCGTAGGGGCAAAAGGGTTCTGGGACAGGAATTAGCAGGGCTCATTCAGAGAGCTTTAAACTAGATTCGAAGGGGGATGGGGTAGTAGCTGGGCTTGCACCACTGGGGCAACGCTCTAGTGTTGAGGTAGACCAGGAGGCCTCCCATCCCCCTGGGGTGAAATCGGTGTGCTCAGCTCGCTCCCTGAAATGCCTGTACACCAATGCATGCAGCATGGGGAATAAACAGGAGGAGTTGGAAATCCGTGTTTGGTCGGGGGGCTATAGTCTAGTGGCAATTACAGAGACTTGGTGGGATGCCTCGCATGACTGGAATGTGGTCATGGATGGCTATGTCTTGTTCAGGAAAGACAGGCCGCTAAGGAGAGGTGGTGGAGTTGCTCTTTATGTGAGTGAGCAGCTAGAATGTATTGAGTTCTGTCCAGGGGCGGATCAGGAGCGAGTTGAGAGTTTGTGGGTGCGAATTAAGGGGCAGGCTGGCAGGGGTGATACTGTTGTGGGTGTCTATTACAGGCCACTGGATCAGGATGAGGAGGGTGATGAGGCCTTCTACAGGCAGCTGAGAGCAGTCTCGCAATTACAGGGCCTGGTTGTCATGGGGGATTTCAACTACCCTGATATTTGCTGGGAGGCCTACTCAGCCAGCCATCCTCAGTCCAGGAGGTTCCTCCAGTGCATTGATGATAAGTTTCTGATGCAAATGGTGGATGAGCCAACTAGGAGAGGAGCGCTGCTGGATTTTATCCTCACTAACAAGGAGGGTCTGGTTGAAGAGGTGAAGGTTGAGGGCAGCCTTGGTTGTAGTGACCATGAGATGGTAGAGTTCAGGATCTCATGTGGCAGGAACAGAATAGCTAGCAGAATTGCAACCCTGGACTTCAGGAGGGCCAACTTTGGCCTTTTCAAGCAATTGCTAGGGGAAATCCCATGGGACAGGGTACTAGAAGGTAAGGGGGCCCAAGATAGTTGGTTAGCATTCAAGGACTGCTTCTTCCGAGCTCAAGATCAGAGCATCCCAGCAGGTAGGAAGTCAAGGAAGGGGACCAGGAGACCTGCATGGTTAAACAGGGAACTACTGGGCAAACTCAAGTGGAAGAAGAGGGTGTACAGATCGTGGAAGGAGGGGCTGGCCACTTGGGAGGAATATAAGTCTGTTGTCAGAGGATGTAGGGAGGCAACTAGGAAAGCTAAGGCCTCCTTGGAATTAAACCTTGCAAGAGAGGTCAAGGACAACAGAAAGGGCTTCTTCAAATACATTGCAGGTAAAGCCAACACTAGAGGCAATGTAGGCCCACTGATGAATGAGGTGGGGGTCCTGGAGACAGAGGATAAAAAGAAGGCGGAGTTACTGAATGCCTTCTTTGCCTCTGTCTATACTGCTGGAGGCTGTCCTGAGGAGCCCCGGACCCCTGAGGCCTCAGAAGAAGTCAGGATAGAGGAGGAATCTGTCTTGGTTGATGAGGGCTGGGTCAGGGACCAATTAAGCAATCTGGACGTCCATAAATCCATGGGCCCTGATGGGATGCACCCACGGGTGCTGAGGGAGCTGGCGGAAGTCATTGCTAGGCCACTCTCCATCATCTTTGCTAAGTCGTGGGCAACGGGAGAGGTGCCTGAGGACTGGAGGAAAGCGAATGTCACTCCAGTCTTCAAAAAGGGCAAGAAGGAGGACCCGGGTAACTATAGACCGGTCAGCCTCACCTCCATCCCTGGAAAGGTGATGGAACAACTTGTTCTTGGTGCTGTCTCTAGGCACATCAAGGATAGGGGGATCATTAGGGGCACTCAGCATGGCTTCACGAAGGGGAAGTCATGCTCAACCAACTTGATAGCCTTTTATGAGGATGTAAACCGGTGGATAGATGATGGTAAAGCTGTGGATGTGGTCTATCTCGATTTCAGTTAAGCGTTTGACACGGTCTCCCACAGCATCCTCGCAGCTAAACTGGGGAAGTGTGGTCTGGATGATCGGGTAGTGAGGTGGATTGTGAACTGGCTGAAGGAAAGAAGCCAGAGAGTGGTGGTCAATGGGACAGAGTCCAGTTGGAGGCCTGTGTCTAGCGGAGTCCCTCAAGGGTCGGTACTGGGACCAGTACTATTCAATATATTCATTAATGACTTGGATGAGGGATTAGAGTGCGCTGTCAGCAAGTTCGCTGATGACACAAAACTGGGAGGAGTGGCTGACGCGCCGGAAGGCTGCGCAGCCATTCAGAGGGACCTGGACAGGCTGGAGAGTTGGGCGGGGAGAAATTTAATGAAATATAACAAGGGCAAGTGTAGAGTCCTGCATCTGGGCAAGAACAACCCCATGTACCAGTACAAGTTGGGGACAGACCTGTTGGAGAGCAGCGTAGGGGAAAGGGACCTGGGGGTCCTAGTGGACAGCAGGATGACCATGAGCCAGCAGTGTGCCCTTGTGGCCAAGAAGGCCAATGGCATCCTGGGGTGTATTCGAAGGGGTGTGGTCAGCAGGTCGAGAGAGGTTCTCCTCCCCCTCTACTCTGCCCTGGTGAGGCCGCATCTGGAGTATTGTGTCCAGTTCTGGGCCCCTCAGTTCAAGAAGGACAGGGAACTGCTAGAGAGAGTCCAGCGCAGAGCCACGAAGATGATTAAGGGAGTGGAACACCTCCCTTATGAGGAGAGGCTGAGGGAGCTGGGTCTCTTTAGCTTGGAGAAGAGGAGACTGAGGGGTGACCTCATTAATGTTTATAAATATGTAAAGGGCAAGTGTCAAGAGGATGGAGCCAGGCTCTTCTCAGTGACATCCCTTGACAGGACAAGGGGCAATGGGTGCAAGCTGGAACACAGGAGGTTCCACTTAAATATGAGGAAAAACTTCTTTACGGTGAGGGTGACCGAACACTGGAACAGGCTGCCCAGAGAGGTTGTGGAGTCTCCTTCTCTGGAGACATTCAAAACGCGCCTGGACGCGTTCCTGTGTGATATGGTCTAGGCAATCCTGCCCCGGCAGGGGGATTGGACTAGATGATCTTTTGAGGTCCCTTCCAATCCCTAACATTCTGTGATTCGTTGAAGTCGCCCACGAGTACAAGGGCCGGCGACCGGGCGGCTTCCGACAGCCGCTTGTAAAAAGCCTCGTCCGCCTGCTCATCCTGGTTGGGTGGTCTATAACAGACTCCCACCGTAATGTCTACCCTGCCGACCTTCCCCCTGATCTTCACCCATAAACATTCAACCTTGTCATCCTCACCATCTTCCTCAATTTCGACACAGTCTAAGCACTCCCTAACATACAGCGCTACCCCACCGCCTCTCCTGCTTCGCCTGTCCCTCTTAAAGAGCTTATAGCCATCTATAGCTGCACTCCAGTCATGAGAGTCATCCCACCACGTTTCTGTGATGGCAACCACATCATAACCTTCCTGCTGTACAGTGGCTTCTAGCTCTTCCTGTTTGTTGCCCATACTGCGTGCATTGGTGTAAACACACTTCAGCTGGGCTAGCGGCCTTGCCCCCGACGCAGGCCTGTCACCCCTAGGTTCATTTGTGGCTGCCCTGGTCTTATCCCCCTCCCCCATCGAACCTAGTTTAAAGACCTCTTGATCAGCCCTGCCAACTTCTGGGCCATAACCCTTTTCCCCTTCTGACTCAGGTGTTCCCCATCCGGCATAAGCAGGTCCGGTGCCACGAAAGCCGCCCCGTGGTCAACAAACCCAAAATCCCACCTACGGCACCAGTCTCTTAGCCACATATTAATCTGTTGTACTTTCATAGCCTTTTCCCTATTTTCACCAAACACCGAAGGAATTGAAGAGAATATAACCTGCGCACCTACCCCCTTTACCAAATGCCCCAGGGCCCTGAAGTCCCTTTTGATAGCCCTGGAACTTCTCTCTTCAATCTCATCCCTACCCACCTGGAATACTAATAATGGGTAGTAGTCAGAGGGCCTCACCAGTTGAGGAATCCTCCTGGCAACGTCCCTTACCCGAGCCCCAGGGAGGCAGCAGACTTCCCTGTGAGTCGGGTCTGGCCTGCATATGGGGCCCTCCGTTCCCCTTAGCAGGGAGTCGCCTATAACAATTACTTTTCTTTTTTCCTTTTTGGAGCTGGTTGCAACCCTCTTACTCGGTTGCTTCTGTTTACGTAGCCCCGTAGAAGGTCCTTCACCTAGATTAGTGTCTTCCTGACATTCAGGAAGACGCTCAGGCTCCAGCACCTCATACCTATTCTGCAGGGGCACGCGGGGAGGGGAGGAAGGTCGGGATGGGATTCGCCTGCCACCCCGAGCAGGGACCTGCCTCCATTCCCCCCCATCCCCTAGGTCTCCTCCTGCTCCTTGTGGAGGAGGAAGAGGATCCTCTACTACCCAGGGAGCATTAGGCCCGTCCGTTTTCCCCAGGACAGGCAGGGAACAGCACTGCCCGCCAACCTCTTCCTGGGATGCTCCTGTGCTCCTTAACCTTTCCACCTCCTCCTTGAGTTGGGCCACCAAGGAGATCAGGTCATCGACCTGTTCACACCTCACACAGGTGAGGTCTCCGTTACCCTCGAGTGCCAGGGCCAGGCTCTGGCACTCCCTGCAGCCTGCCACCTGCACCTCCACATGCTTCCGCAGCAGGTCCGTTTGGGTTGCCATGTCTTTTCTGGCACCCGCAAGGGACTTAGGGCCCCGCCGAGTGGAAACCATATCTTCCTGCCTGCCTACTCTGCTCGCCCTGCCTGCGCGAACTGCTGCGCAAACTGCCATGCCCCTGTTTGTGCGCTCTTGTTCGCCATGCTCCGGGTCGCTCACGCTCCCCAGGGGGCCCTTCAAATCTCCCACGGTGCCTCCGGCTACGCCCCCTCCTCTCCTGGGACGGGACTCGGGGCTGCTGCTCGGGTGGCCCTGAGTACGGAACCCGCCCGGTACAGCCCGATCTCACCCTCGCCCACACTCACCTCAGTCGCTGTCGCTGCTGCCACTGCTGCTGACTGACAGCAGAAGCTTCACAGCTCCTTGCCGCCTTCCTCACCTTGTGCACTGGGAGAGAGTCAGCGCCCTGCCCAGAGAGCTGCAAACGGCTGTGGCCTCCCCCGCCCTGGGACACACACAGTCACTGCTTACTCACCCTCTCCCCTCTGGGCAGGGACTAGTCCCTGTCCTCCCAGAGGCTTCTTATCACCCGATCAACAGGGGGTGGTGCTACGCCCCCTCCTCTCCTGATTTGTTGCCGGGAACTTCCGGGTCCAGGCGCGACTCGGGGCTGCTGCTCGGGGGGCCCAGAGCACGGAAACCGCCCGGTACAGCCCGATCTCGCCCGCGCCCCGCACTCACCTCAGTCGCCGCCGCCGCTGCTGTCGCTGCTGCCGACAGACACCTGAAGAGGTGAGCCGTTGGGGACTAATTAACATGGGTGCTAAAATTTCAGCTGAGGAAAAATCCATACTAATGATACTGATAAGTATACTTGAAAGGAAGGGCATCAAATATGAGGAGAATGCCCTGAGAACATTGCTGGTATGGTGTAAAAAAGAATAATTTGCCTGCTACGGCGCAGACTGCTTTTTAAGTTAGTATGTGGCAAAGCGCTGGAATGTCTCTGTTTGAGGCTGCCTCAAGGGGGGACAAGATCGCCACTGCGTCGTTGACGACGTGGAGATTAGTTATAGACTCACTGGAGCAAATGAAGGCGGACAGAGAGGCAAAGGCGGCGGCTGAGGCGGCTACAGCTCCTCTCACAGTGACTTCGCCCTCGGCGCTGCCAGAGCCCCCCCCGCCCCACCGCCCTCCGCGCTGCCAGAGCCCCCCCCACCGCCCAGAGAACAGCAGCGGAACATTGATCCTTCTACCATCCCTTTACCCAAATCTGAGACTGAGCCACCCTTAATAGATCTTTCTGAAGAGATGGAAGCGGGACATAGTTGCTGCAGAGCCCGAGGGTCGGGAAAGTCAGGCGGTAGCATGGAGGAGTTATTCACGTTGCAGCCAGTCCAGGTTACTGTGTCTGGCCCGGGCCCGGCCAGGTTCTGGAGAAAATTAAGAGAACACGCACTTGCAGACAGTGATTTCGGGGCTGCGGCTGCTATGGGTGGCGGGCTATTGGCTTGCCTGGTATATCGAGGGGACGGGAACGGCCCACCTGAGTGGGAGCCATTTAATTGGG
Source organism: Nyctibius grandis (assembly GCF_013368605.1). Lineage (NCBI taxonomy): Eukaryota > Metazoa > Chordata > Aves > Nyctibiiformes > Nyctibiidae > Nyctibius > Nyctibius grandis. The sequence goes on along the minus strand of NC_090694.1, from coordinate 20,781,373 downwards.
ACATGATTAAGGAGTTAAGAGCTACATGTATGCAACATGGTCTGGGCTCGCCCTATGCTCAGTCGTTATTGTGTAGTATTTTTATGGGAGACGTGACAGCCCACGACTGCCGTGCGATTGCTCAAGTGATACTGACCCCTATGCAAATGTTGCTTTTTGAGGCAAACTGGAGGCGATTTGCTAACGAACAGGCATTGATGAATTTGGAATATCCACAAGATGATCCCCGTTTTGGGGCCGGGATACCGCAATTGATGGGAGATCCTCCGATGAATTCTCCCCAATTGCAAGCTCGCTTGCATCCTTTAATCCTGCAACAGGGAAACGAACTGGCCTTCCAGGCCCTGTTGCAGGTCCCAGATAACGGTGCTCCTCAACAATCTTGGACCACAATAAAACAAGGTCCAGGTGAGGGATACGTGTTGGCAAAATTACAAGAACTGGAAAGACAGACGACCTTAACCGAGCAACAACATAAGGAGGAGGTGGATAAGCTGATACAACAAAATAGGGAGGAGCAGAGACAACAAGAAGAAAGGGAACGCCTACGCGGGGGGGGCCGAGGCGGCTGGAACTAGCCGAATGAGAAACGTGGGTGGGAATGTTGGAATGCACTCTGTCATGGGGAACGGGGGAGGAGACGATCTGTGATTACGGTGGCGAGGAGTTATACAGAATGCGCTAGTGGAGGGGGAGATTCTGCCCACAGCTTTCCCAGTTATTTTGGGAAATCACAGAGAACCACCGCGCTGGGTAGGGTTACAGTGGGAGATTGTTAAGGAGGCATGGAAAGCGGTACAACAAAATGGGTTGCATGCACCTTATACCCAATCGTTTATAAATAATATCTTTATGTTGATGCTCCTGACACCCTTTGATTGTAAGCAATTGATGGCGATGATTTTAACCCCGATGCAGGAACTCTTGTGGCAAACGAGGTGGCATGACGCAGCACAAGCTGCAGCGGTGGAAAACCTAGAGAGGGGAGATAATGATCCACTTTTAGGGATAACATTTGACCAACTGGTGGGAGAAGGGCAGTTTAGCGATCCACAACATCAAGCACGACTTAGACCAGAAGCCTTGACACTTACTGCCGCCTTAGCCCGAGAGGCTTTTAAAACCCTCCCAGAAGATGGGAAAGTAATTCCTGCCTATACAAAAATAAGGCAAGGTCCATCTGAGCCTTATATGAAATTTTTGGAAAGATTGCATGAAGCATTGGAAAGGGCATCGCTGACCGATGTAGCTCGAGAGGCATTGCTAATGTCGTTGGCAGTCGACAATGCTAATCCTACTTGTAAGCGCATCTTACAGACGTTACCCAGAAATTCTAGCCTGGTAGAAATGATGGATGCGTGTGCGCGCATAGGAACAGCGGAAGAAACAGCGGGATATATAGTGTCAGCCTTTGCGGCTGCGGTGAAACCTCTAGTACGATCAGGGAGAGGCGATCAGGGACCAAAATGTTACAACTGCGGCAAACCGGGACACCTTAAGGCTCAATGCCAAGTAAAAAGTAACGGGTTTGCAGGGACCTGCAATCGCTGCCGGAAATACGGTCACCGTGCAGATGAATGCCGATCTAGATTCACTAAGCAGGGAACTCGGCTGGGAAACGGGGGGGCGAGCGCGAGGAGACCCAGCGCGATGACACAAAACAGGTCTTCCACCCGGGCTGCCTGGATGGCGTCGCCGCCGCCACAAGAGGGAGTGCTGGGGTGGACGTTGCCACAGCAGTAGAGGTGATTCTGATAGACCCGCAAGTACAATGTATACCCACCGATATGAAAGGCCCACTGGGTCACGGGTTGAGTGCCTTACTTATTGGGTGATCCTCTACGACCCGAAAAGGTCTTTTTGTTTTACCCGGTGTAATCGATGCCGATTTTACAGGGGTCATATCTATTATGGCATGGACCCCCCTGCCACCGATTCATATACCCAAAGGAGAAAAAACTGGACAACTGGTCCCCTTTAAGTCAGCTGTGCCCAACAGCTGAGAATCGGATAAGAGGGGTTGGGGGGTTTGGATCAACAGGCCAAGCTGAAATTTATCTGGCAATGGATATCAGTAAGGCGAAACCAACAGAACAGGTAACACTAAAAGAACCTGGTGGGAAAACTTGCGTGGTCATTATGTTGATTGATACTGGAGCGGACGTTACCATAATTAGTCAAGAAGCGTGGCCTCATTCGTGGCCATTGGAGATCTCCCCTACGCCCATTATGGGGGTCGGGGGAATACAGACTACTAAAATCAGTACAAATGTGATTTGTTGCAAATTGAAGGATGGGAGTACCTGTGCAGTAAGACCATATGTGATGCCTGTCCTCATTTGTTTACTGGGGAGGGATGCATTAAGTCAATTAGGGGCACATTTGGTAACTAACAGCGAGGGTTTTTAGTGGCGGCCATTGATGAAGGGCGACCAATCCTAAAACTAACCTGGAAAATGGAAAACCCAGTTTGGGTTGATCAATGGCTGCTGTCTGCAGAAAAAATTGCCCACCTTGAAAGCTTGGTACAGGAGCAACTGGAAAAAGGTCATATTGAACCCACAACAAGCCCATGGAACACCCCAATATTTACTATTCCGAAAAAAAGTGGCAAATGGCGTTTGTTACATGACCTTCGAAAAATCAATGAGGTCATGAATGATATGGGAACCCTACAACCGGGGCTCCCATCCCCCAATATGATCCCTAAAGATTGGGACATTTTAATCATTGACTTAAAAGATTGTTTCTTCACCATCCCTTTGCACCCTGATGACTATCAGAAATTTGCTTTTTCGGTGCCATCAGTGAACAAACCTGCACCTATGAAACAATATCATTGGGTTGTGTTACCACAGGGAATGAAAAATTCACTGATGATGTGTCAAATGTATGTGGCCTGGTCACTTGCTCCTGTGCGAAGGAATTTTCCAAATTTGATCATATACCATTATATGGATGACATTCTAATAGCAGGGAAACAATTGGATAAAAAACAACTGATTAATACACTGCAGACTGAACTAGCAAGAGGTGGATTGCAAATAGCCCCAGAAAAGGTACAACAGGAGGAAAATTGGAAGTACCTTGGGTGGGAAATTATGAAAACAACAGACCCCAAAAATTAGAGATTCGAGTGAACATCACTACTTTAAATGATGTACAAAAACTGTTGGGAGACCTCAATTGGGTGCGCACCGTGTGTGGTCTCACCAATGCTGAATTGGCACCTTTGATGCAATTGCTAAAGGGAGGAGGCAGTGCAGATGCCCCCCGCACATTGACACAGGAAGCTGAGCAGGCGTTGAAACACCTGAGTACCAAGATAGCTATGGCATACACTCACCATTGGGACACAGATTACAGTCTTGGACTATTGGTTATCAATCACGATTGCCACCCCCTGGCATTAATTATGCAGTGGGTGACTGACAAGGATCCTCTACATGTGCTGGAATGGATCTTTTTTGCCTATGCAACCAAAACGTACCATTACTACGAAAGTAGAGGCCATAGCACAACTTGTAATGAAAGGAAGGCAGAGGATTGTAGAGATAGCAGGCGTCGAACCTGCTTTTTTGGTTATTCCACTGGTTGCAGAGTATCTACAATGGGCGTTACAAAATTCCATACCATTACAAGTTGCGTTATTGGATTATAGGGGTGAGTTGAAGGTACATTTACCCCCTCATAAATACTTCTCTGTGCTGCAATTGGGTCAATGGGAGGAATTACCAAAAAGGTCAGAACGTCCGGTCAGTGGTGTCACCGTTTTTACAGATGCTGGAGGCAAAGCTCAAAAAGCAGCACTAACATGGCTAGACAATGGGAAGTGGCATGATGTAATTTTATCTGACATTCAAGGGTCTACACAACAATTAGAATTGCGAGCTGTGGTGGAGGTCTTCCGGCGATGGAAAACAGCGCCTGTTAATGTGGTATGTGACTCTTTATATGTCGTAGGGATTGTCCAGAGAATGGAGCGTGCTCTGCTCAAAGAGATAGCTAATGAACAACTATACCGACTTTTTTATGAATTATGGCTTTTGCTGACAGAGCGACTGCATCCATATTTCATCACACATATCCGTAGTTGAGGAGAAGGAACACGCCTCCACAAAATCCAATGTGAATCAAAGTGAAGACATTTATTAAGCATAAGCTGTCCCTTTTATACATTTTGTACTTTCCCTGGCTGTAAGCATGTGCATTGCTATTCGTTAATATTACTAAACATACTCTTCTTTGATGTGTTGATTGGTCACTGCTCTGCCACTGGTCCTTCCTTAATTGGCTCCATCAGTTCTTGTTTCTTCTCCTCCGTGTTCGGCTCCCACCGGCTACTCCCTCAATTCTTGTTTGCTCAGCTGCTGTTTTTCCTCATCTCTCGAAGGTCGGCTTGTTGACACTAGCTACATGAATCTTCTCACGCAGCTAGGCCTTCACTCCATACTCTCATACTTCTGGCTCATTACATGACCATTCTGCTCCAAAAACCCCTCTACAATTCCCCCTTTCTTTTCTTGAGCCAGAAAGGCCGTGTTTATTGTCCGCTGCAGGGCCCTTTGCAAGCAGGAGAATAAACACGGTAATACAAGGATGATAATACAAATCACAAACAATCCCATCAATAGCATTTTAATCAATCCGACCAGCCACCCTCCAATTCCCAAATTACCCAACCAGTCATCCAGGAACCCATGCTGTTCCCGTATTTTCTGTGTGGCATCCATGAGCTCTTTGATCTGCTTATGAATTGACCTGGAATGATCGTTCAGATCCATGCAACACATCCCATCAAACTCCTGACATCCGTGACCGTGCACTAATAATAAAAAATCTATAGCAGCTCTATTTTGTAAGGTAGCATGTCGGATACTATCTACATCATTGGCTAATGTTCCTAAAATTCTAGAAGTTTGATCAGCTCTTTTTGCAACCCAGCAAGCTAAATTTCGCAATTGTGTTAGTCCTTGTGCAGCAGCCACACCCGGTGCAAAAATAGAAGAAAGAACTACTTTGGTCCTAGACCATAGTTCTACCTCATCTTTACATTCTTTCCCTAAGGTAGTGACACTTCTTTTAATCTTGTGTAGGTTAGTGTGATTTAATATGACCTTTCGTGTAGGCATTAGTAAGCTTAATTTGCCTATGGTACACGGACCTCCCAGTTTTTTACTGGGCAGCCCTGGCCAAGCCCTATCTCCACAAATTAGGAATAAACCTTCTGGTAATTTTCTAGGCATGGCCAAATCCGGTGCTGGCTCTGTTCGACTACGCCCTACGTTTGCACACCAGATAGATTCATTTTGCCACAATGGATTACTGGGTGTGACATTTTGTAATCTCTTTATGTCGTTCTGATAAATGTTTGATCCCTCTGTGTAATTGAAAAACACACAAGATTCTGCCTCTAAAGTTCCTAGGATGTCAAGTTCTTGGGGCTCTAAGGGACTGACAGGCAAGCTATCGTCCCATAAATCCCAATGTTCGCCACATTTTATTGCATTCTCACAGAGGCTCTGTTTCAGCACATTCAACCCTGCCACTATCTCCTTACTTTCAGATCTGTTTAAGGGGACCCCCACTAGAAATGTATGAAAGGGTTGTTCAGGCTGAGCTAAGGAGGCACAAAACTGCGTCTGGTTCAAGCTCCGCATCAGAGTCACCCAAACGTTGTGACTCCCCTTTCATGGTGTAGGTGGAAGGACTATCGGTTGATGACCTTTTGTCAGGTCCAGGATCCAAAGCAGGCTTAACACAGAAAAAACAACCCCTTGCTTTATCATGACTGCGCCTTTTGCTCCCTTTTCTATACCTCCCACGCAAACCTTTTTTCACACTTCCCGCAGTCAGGGCACTGGATCTCTCGAGAGGTCAGTGTTCCGAGGCAGATCCTGAGTTGGCTCCTGTAGTTCAGGTTGTTTTTGTAGCCACGGCTTCACCCACTTAGCTGGTACCCATTTGGCTCCTGTATCTGTAACGACACATGCATACCCTCGACCCAACGTTATTAATTTCATTGGACCTTCCCACACACCAGTCACCCCATTTTTTACCATCACTTTGGCTTGTTCCTGTTCTTTCTGAAAAGCCTCCATACCTCCCTTTAACCCTGCACCATGTTTTACTGCTGGAGGTACAGAGTAGTCCTGTGGCAAGCGTAAAAAGTTTAGTACATAAAGCGCTTTACACAACCTGTCAGGAGGAGATAGCCCTGGCTCTCCCCCTTTTTGTTTTTGTAAAAGGTGTTTCAGAGTTTGATTCATGCGCTCCACAATAGCTTTTCCCGTTGGTGAATGTGGGACACCTGTTATATGTGTTATACCCCACAGCTGGAAAAAGTCCTGTGTGGCGCGTGCCACATAGCCTGGGCCATTGTCCGTTTTAATCATCTGTGGAATGCCCAGGGCCGCAATAGCAGAACGCATGTGTCGTTGAACGTGTTTGCTGGATTCGCCTGTTTGTGCTGTAGCCCAGGTAGCAAGGGAGAAACAGTCAACACTCACGTGGACATATTTCAGCCGTCCAAATTCGGGGATGTGTGTTACATCCATTTGCCATATCTCCAACGGTCCAGTACCGCGGGGGTTGACACCAGGTGCTAAACCACCCCCAAGATGTTGACAGTCTGGACAGGACTGGACTATCCCACGTGCATCTGCACTGCGTAGCCCAAACTGACGCCGCAGTACCTTAGCAGATTGATGGAAAAAGGCATGAGATCGTTGTGCTTGAGCGAAGCAATCAATTGAAGGCGCAGCCCAGGCAGGTGCGACAAGTTTGTCTGCCCGAGCATTGCCTTCAGCTAAGCCTTCCAGGAGTCCTGTGTGACTACGGATATGTGTGATGAAATATGGATGCAGTCGCTCTGTCAGCAAAAGCCATAATTCATGAAAAAGTTGGTATAGTTGTTCATTAGCTATCTCTTTGAGCAGAGCACGCTCCATCCTCTGGACAATCCCTACGACATATAAAGAGTCACATACCACATTAACAGGTGCTGTGTTCCATCGCCTGAAGACCTCCACCACAGCTCGCAATTCTAATTGTTGTGTAGACCCTTGAATGTCAGATAAAATTACATCATGCCACTTCCCATTGTCTAACCATGTTAGTGCTGCTTTTTGAGCTTTGCCTCCAGCATCTGTAAAAACGGTGACACCACTGACCGGACGTTCTGACCTTTTTGGTAATTCTTCCCATTGACCCAATTGCAGCACGGAGAAGTATTTGTGAGGGGGTAGATGTACCTTCAACTCGCCCCTATAATCCAATAACGCAACTTGTAATGGTATGGAATTTTGTAATGCCCATTGTAGATACTCTGCAACCAGTGGAATAACCAAAAAAGCAGGTTCGACGCCTGCTATCTCTACAACCCTCTGCCTTCCTTTCATTACAAGTTGTGCTATGGCCTCTACTTTCGTAGTGATGGTACGTTTTGGTTGCATAGGCAAAAAGATCCATTCCAGCACATGTAGAGGATCCTTGTCAGTCACCCACTGCATAATTAATGCCAGGGGGTGGCGATCGTGATTGATAACCAATACTCCAATACTGTAATCTGGGTCCCAACGGTGAGTGTATGCCATAGCTATTTTGGTACTCAGGTGTTTCAATGCCTGCTCAGCTTCCTGTGTCAATGTGCGGGGGGCATCTGCACCGCCTCCTCCCTTTAGCAATTGCATCAAAGGTGCCAATTCAGCATTGGTGAGACCACACAGGGTTCGCACCCAATTGAGGTCTCCCAACAGTTTTTGTACATCATTTAAAGTACTGATATTCACACGAATTTCTAGTTTTTGGGGTCTAACAGTTGTTTTGGTAATTTCCCACCCAAGGTACTTCCAGTTTTCCTCCTGTTGTACCTTTTCTGGAGCTATTTGCAATCCACCTTTTGCTAGTTCAGTCTGCAGTGTATGAATCAATTGTTTTTTATCCAATTGTTTCCCTGCTATTAGAATGTCATCCATATAATGGTATATAATCAAATTTGGAAAATTCCTTCGCACAGGAGCAAGTGCCCAGGCCACATACATTTGACACATTGTCGATGAATTTTTCATTCCCTGTGGTAACACAACCCAATGATAGCGTTTCATAGGTGCAGCTTTGTTCACTGATGGCACCGAAAAAGCAAATTTCTGATAGTCATCAGGGTGCAAAGGGATGGTGAAGAAACAATCTTTTAAGTCAATGATTAAAATGTCCCAGTCTTTAGGGATCATATTGGGGGATGGGAGCCCTGGTTGTAGGGTTCCCATATCATCCATGACCTCATTGATTTTTCGAAGGTCATGTAACAAACGCCATTTGCCACTTTTTTTCGGAATAGTAAATATTGGGGTGTTCCATGGGCTTGTTGTGGGCTCAATATGACCTTTTTCCAGTTGCTCCTGTACCAAGCTTTCGAGGTGGGCGATTTTTTTCTGCAGACAGCGGCCATTGATCAACCCAAACTGGGGTTTCTGTTTTCCAGGTTAGTTTTAGGATTGGTCGCCCTTCATCAATGGCCGCCTCTAAAAACCCTCACTGTTAGTTACCAAGCGTGCCCCTAATTGACTTAATGCATCTCTCCCCAGTAAACAAATGGGGACAGGCATCACATATGGTCTTACTGTACAGGTACTCCCATCCTGCAATTTGCAACAAATCACATTTGTACTGATTTTAGTGGTCTGTATTCCCCCGACCCCCAAAATGGGCGTAGGGGGGATCTCCAATGGCCACGAATGAGGCCACGCTGCTTGACTGATTATTGTAACGTCTGCTCCAGTATCAATCAGCATAATGACCACGCAAGTTTTCCCACCAGGTTCTTTTAGTGTTACCCGTTCTGTTGGTTTTGCCTTGCTGATATCCATTGCCAGATAAATGTCAGCCTGGCCTGTTGATCCAAAACCCCCAGCCCCTCTTATCTGATTCCCAGCTGTGGGCACAGCTGATTTAAAGGGGACCAGTTGTCCAATTTTTTCTCCTTTGGGTATATGAATTGGTGGCAGGGGGGTCCATACCATAATAGATATGACCCCTGTAAAATCGGCATCGATTATACCGGGTAAAACGAAAAGACCTTTTCGGGTCGTAGAGAATCGCCCGATAAGTAAGGCACTCAACCCGTGACCCAGTGGGCCTTTCATATCGGTGGGTATACATTGTACTTGCGGGTCTATCAGAGTCACCTCTACTGCTGTGGCAATGTCGACCCCAGCACTCCCTCTTGTGGCGGCGGCGACGCCATCCAGGCAGCCCGGGTGGAAGACCTGTTTTGTGTCATCGCGCTGGGTCTCCTCGCGCTCGCCCCCCCGTTTCCCAGCCGAGTTCCCTGCTTAGTGAATCTAGATCGGCATTCATCTGCACGGTGACCGTATTTCCGGCAGCGATTGCAGGTCCCTGCAAACTCGTGACTTTTTACTCGGCATTGAGCCTTAAGGTGTCCCGGTTTGCCACAGTTGTAACATTTTGGTCCCTGATCGCCTCTCCCTGATCGTACTAGAGGTTTCACCGCAGCCGCAAAGGCTGACGCCATGTATCCTGCTGTTTCTTCCGTTGTTCCTACGCGCTCACACGCATCCATCATTTCTGCCAGGCTAGAATTTTTGGGTAATGTCTGTAAAATGCGCTTACAAGTAGGATTAGCATTGTCGACTGCCAACGACATTAGCAACGCCTCTCGAGCTACATCGGTCAGCGATGCCCTTTCCAATGCTTCACGCAATCTTTCTAAAAATGTCATATAAGGCTCAGATGGACCTTGCCTTATTTTTGTATAGGCAGGAATTACTTTCCCATCTTCTGGGAGGGTTTTAAAAGCCTCTCGGGCTAAGGTGGCAGTAAGTGCCAAGGCTTCTGGTCTAAGTCGTGCCTGTCGTTGTGGATCACTAAACTGCCCTTCTCCCACCAGTTGGTCAAATGTTATCCCTAAAAGAGGATCATTATCTCCCCTCCCCAGGTTTTCCACCGCTGCAGCCTGTGCTGCGTCATGCCACCTCGTCCGCCACAAGAGTTCCTGCATCGGGGTTAAAATCATCGCCATCAATTGCTTAAAATCAAAAGGTGTTAAAAGCATAGACATAAAGATACTATTTATAAATGCTTGGGTATAAGGTGCATGCAACCCGTTTTGTTGTACCGCTTTCCGTGCCTCCTTAACAATCTCCCACTGTAATCCTACCCAGTGCGGTGGTTCTCTCCGATTTCCCAAAATAACTGGGAAAGCTGTGGGCAGAATCTCCCCCTCCACTAGCGCATTCCGTATAACTCCTCGCCACCGTAATCGCGGATCGTCTCCTCCCCCGTCCCCCATGACAGAGTGCATACCAACATTCCCATCCATATTTCTCATGCGGCTAGTCCCAGCCGCCTCAGCACCCCCCCCGGCCCCCCTGGCCCCCCCGCGTAGGCGTTCCCTTTCTTCTTCTCTCCTCTGCTCCTCCTTATGCTGTCGCTCAGTTAAGGTCGTCTGTCTTTCCAGGTCTTGTAATTTTGCTAACAATTTTTCCGCCCAAGCCACCGGATCCTTAAATTTCCCTGGACCGCCGGCAGGCGATGGGGGAGACGACGGGGGCAGAGGGGGATATTCGTATTCGGCGCGATTTGCGAGATTGGCGGCTCGCGGAGGCTTGAAGGGTGGGGGGGTGGGCTCGGGCTGATGCTCATCAACCTCCATTTCCTCCGGTTTAGGGGGCTCCCCTGTTGGTTTAGGGGGTATTTCAATTTTCTCCTGCTCTTCTGGTGGTGCGGAGGGGTTTGAAAAAACCGGTATTGGCGGCTGACCAAAAACACGAAGACCTCTCGCCCCAGGGTTAACCTCTGTTGGACGCAGAGCCGTAAAAGCCCCTGCTGCAACAGCCCTCTCTGCTTTCATTTCTTGAAGAGCAGTAAGAACAGCCCTCCATGCAGTTGCCAGTTCTATTGCCTCCTTTTCCCCACTGCTTATTGCTTCCCATAAACCCTTTCCAATATCTTCCCAAGTGTCCACCTTAAAAGCGCTCTGGGGGTCCGAAGGGAACCCATGCTCTCGACACCAAACTAACAGTCTCCGGAGCAAATGCTCATCATGTTTCACTCCTCTCTTAGAGAGGATATGTAGGAGAAGCCTTACTATCGCACTTTCTTCTTTAGAAATATTTTGGCCCATCTCCTTTTTCCCCCGGCTGCTCACCTCACTAAGTGTCCCGTTGCAACGTTCTTTTCTTTTCTTGCGAGTCGTCCTCCGTCTCGCCCCGGTCTTCAGACCTGCTGAGCCGTACTCCAGCCGGTGTACCTCCTTCTGGGCTATTCCCCGAACTTGCCGTCGATCAGCGTCTCATCAGGGTCACCATCTGAGGAGAAGGAACACGCCTCCACAAAATCCAATGTGAATCAAAGTGAAGACATTTATTAAGCATAAGCTGTCCCTTTTATACATTTTGTACTTTCCCTGGCTGTAAGCATGTGCATTGCTATTCGTTAATATTACTAAACATACTCTTCTTTGATGTGTTGATTGGTCACTGCTCTGCCACTGGTCCTTCCTTAATTGGCTCCATCAGTTCTTGTTTCTTCTCCTCCGTGTTCGGCTCCCACCGGCTACTCCCTCAATTCTTGTTTGCTCAGCTGCTGTTTTTCCTCATCTCTCGAAGGTCGGCTTGTTGACACTAGCTACATGAATCTTCTCACGCAGCTAGGCCTTCACTCCATACTCTCATACTTCTGGCTCATTACATGACCATTCTGCTCCAAAAACCCCTCTACACGTAGTCACACAGGACTCCTGGAAGGCTTAGCTGAAGGCAATGCTCGGGCAGACAAACTTGTCGCACCTGCCTGGGCTGCGCCTTCAATTGATCACTTCGCTCAAGCACAACGGTCCCATGCCTTTTTCCATCAATCTGCTAAGGTACTGCGGCGTCAGTTTGGGCTACGCAGTGCAGATGCACGTGGGATAGTCCAGTCCTGTCCAGACTGTCAACATCTTGGGGGTGGCTTAGCACCTGGTGTCAACCCCCGCGGTACTGGACCGTTGGAGATATGGCAAATGGATGTAACACACATCCCCGAATTTGGATGGCTGAAATATGTCCACGTGAGTGTTGACTGTTTCTCCCTTGCTACCTGGGCTACAGCACAAACAGGCGAATCCAGTAAACACGTTCAACGACACATGCGTTCTGCTATTGTGGCCCTGGGCATTCCACAGACGATTAAAACGGACAATGGCCCAGGCTATGTGGCACACGCCACACAGGAGTTTTTCCAGCTGTGGGGTATAACACATGTAACGGGTGTCCCACATTCACCAACAGGACAAGCTATTGTGGAGCGCATGAATCAAACTCTGAAACACCTTTTACAAAAACAAAAAGGGGGAGAGCCAGGGCTATCTCCTCCTGACAGGTTGTGTAAAGCGCTTTATGTACTAAACTTTTTATGCTTGCCACAGGACTACTCTGTACCTCCAGCAGTAAAACATGGTGCAGGGTTAAAGGGAGGTATGGAGAATTTTCAAAAAGAACAAGAACAAGGCAAAGTGATGGTAAAAAATGGGGTGACTGGTGTGTGGGAAGGTCCAATGAAATTAATAACGTTGGGTCGAGGGTATGCATGTGTCGTTACAGATACAGGAGCCAAATGGGTACCAGCTAAGTGGGTGAAGCCGTGGCTACAAAAACAACCCGAACTACAGGAGCCAACTCCAGAACTGCCTCGGAACACTGACCTCTCGAGAGATCCAGTGCCCTGACTGCGGGAAGTGTGAAAAAAGGTTTGCGTGGAAGGCATAGAAAAGGGAGCAAAAGGTGCAGTCATGATGAAGCAAGGGGTTGTTTTTTCTGTGTTAAGCCTGCTTTGGATCCTGGACCTGACAAAAGGTCATCAACCGACAGTCCTTCCACCTACACCGTGGAAGGGGAGTCACAACGTTTGGGTGACTCTGATGCGGAGCTTGAACCAGACGCATTTTTTTGCCTCCTTAGCTCAACCTGAACAACCCTTTCATACATTTCTAGTGGGGGTCCCCTTAAACAGATCTGAAAGTAAGGAGATAGTGGCAGGGTTGAATGTGCTGAAACAGAGCCTCTGTGAGAATGCAATGAAATGTGGCGAACATTGGGATTTATGGGACGATAGCTTGCCTGTCTGTCCCTTAGAGACCCAGGAACTTGACATCCTAGGAACTGTAGGGGCGGAATCCTGTGTGTTTTTTGATTACACAGAGGGATCAGACATTTATCAGAACAACATAAAGGGATTACAAAATGTCACACCCAGTAATCCATTGTGGCAAAATGAATCTATCTGGTGTGCAAACGTAGGGCGCAGTCAAACAGAGCCAGCACCGGATTTGGCCATGCCTAGAAAATTACCAGAAGGTTTATTCCTAATTTGTGGGGATAGGGCTTGGCCAGGGCTGCCCAGTAAGAAACTGGGAGGTCCGTGTACCATAGGCAAATTAAGCTTACTAATGCCTACGCAAAAGGTCATATTAAACCACACTAACCTACATAAGATCAAAAGAAGTGTCACTACATTAGGGAAAGAATGTAAAGATGAGGTAGAACTATGGTCCAGGACCAAAGTAGTTCGTTCTTCTGTTTTCGCCCCGGGTGTCGCTGCTGCACAAAGGCTAACACAATTGCGAAATTTAGCTTGCTGGGTGCAAAAAGAGCTGATCAAACTTCTAGAATTTTAGAATCATTAGCCAATGATGTAGATAGTATCCGACATGCTACCTTACAAAATAGAGCTGCTATAGACTTTTTATTATTAGCGCACGGTCATGGATGTCAGGATTTTGATGGGATGTGTTGCATGGATCTGAACGATCGCTCCAAGTCAATTCATAAGCAGATCAAAGAGCTCATGGACACCACACAGAAAATACGGGAACAGCATGGGTTTCTGGATGACTGGCTGGCTAATCTGGGAATTGGAGGGTGGCTGGTCGGATTGATTAAAATGCTATTGATGGGATTGTTTGTGATTTGTATTATCATGCTTGTATTGCCGTGTTTATTCTCCTGCTTGCAAAGGGCCCTGCAGCGGATGATAAACACGGCCTTTCTGGCTCAAGAAAAGAAAGGGGGAATTGTAGAGGGGTTTCTGGAGGAGAATGGTCATGTAATGAGCCAGAAGTATGAGAGTATGGAGTGAGGGCCTAGCTGCGTGACAAGAGTCATGTAGTTAGTGTCAATAAGCTGACCTTGGAGAGAAGAAATGAGGAAAAACAGCAGCTGAGCAAACAAGAATTGAGGGAGTAGCCGAGGGGAGCCGGACACGGCGGAGAATGTAGGTAGATTAGGGTACGGCGACCGGAAAAGCTCGGGCTGTAACGGAAAGGTAGGCGTGGCGAAAGGAGCAGGAAGTGCAAGTATCGCACGAGTTCGTACGGGACAAGACGACTATATAAGGCTGTTGCGCAGTTAAATAAACGCCATTTGTTGCATCCTCACATTGGTGTCTGTGCTCAATGGCCCTGGGGTGCAGATAGCCTCAGGCCAGCCAGCAACCGAATGGAGCTTGCCGCAGACAAGCGGCAACAAATGGTGACCCCGACGTGATTGCTGGACTGGCGGACCGCAGGCGGTTGGAGTGGGTTCGCGAACCATGGAAGCCTTGATAAAGGTGATTTCGTTACTGGGCGGGGAATTTAAGATTTCTGTGAAATCGAAAGACGTAGCCCAGTGTGTGGACCGCCTCGTTAAGGAGGAGGCGGTGGCAGGACCGGCTGATTGTTTACAGCCGAGTGCCTGGGAGCGGTGCTCAATGAAGCTCGCTGAGCGAGCTATGGCAGCGGGTTCTGCCAAAGAATTAAAAACATGGGGAGTTATCTTGCGGCTGCTACGGGCTGCGCGGGAGGACCGGGTGACATGGGATGCGGCTCGGGCGTGTTTACATGGGGTCTACCCTGACCAAGACAGAAGTGGCAGTGGTGAAACTCCTCCAACATATACTCTCTGAGAGAGGAATTAAATACGATGAAGCTGCGTTAAAGCAGTTACTGTTTTGGGCAAAAGATAAAGGACATTTTACAACCTTTAATGATGTCTTTGAAGTGCCTTTATGGGAGAAGATTGGTGACTCTCTCTGGAATGCGGTGTCAAGTGGTGATAAGGAAGCCTTTAAATTGTCTGCTACATGGAGGCTGGTTAGCGAAACGTTAAAAGGAATAAAAGCAGAGAGAGAAGTCACACATTCAACTTTTATGGCTTTAGGACCGCAGACGTCTACTACCCCCTCACTGTTTGTGGGACCAACACCTCCCACGGCCCCGATGGCTGTACCGGTGGCAGCTCCTTTATCGCCGTCGGTACGGACGGCTCCGAAAAAAGCCGAGGAGCGGGGAGCGAGTAAAATAGATACAGATCCATTAGAACCGGTAGTGCGCCCTAAAACACGAACTCGATTTGGACTAATTGATTCAGACGCTGAACAGGAGACTTGGCCAAAACCCCCTCCGAAACCCCCTCCTCCTCTCATTGATCTCTCTACGGATGAGGCTGAGCAGGAGGACAAGAAGGAGGGTAAACCTGCTTCGTATCCACCTTTACCGGATTCGACATTTACGGAGTCATCAGTACCAGAGTCACAAGGACTTAAAGGACTGTTACCATCACGAAATGGACACAAAATTGACATGACAGAGCTTGGTAGACGACTGGAAGAATTAAAGACGGAATTGCAGCAGCACCGTTCAGCCAACACCTCGGGACATGTGACTATGTCTCCCCCAAACCCCCCTCTGTGTTCGGGACAAGTATTAGGGCCACCCCAACCTCCTTTGCAATTCCCTACTCCACCTTTAGATCAGGGCGGGGGGGGAGGTTTGCGTCCATCTGGTAATGTGGGAGGTGAGGGAGAGGGTCAGCGTCCGCCCGCGTATACAGGGGAAGAGGGGGGAGGTGAGGGAGGAGTGAAATGGAAAGGGGTCATTCGAGATGCGTTATTAGAAGGAGTTAAAATTCCACAAGCATATCCAGTGATTGTGGGTGCGGGTCCTGAGGGGAGAAATATTTGGCAACTGTTAGATTAGAAAATTGTAAAAGAAGCATTGCCACTACAGTTAGCGAAGGACAACACAGATGAGGATTGCAGGAAAGTTATTGCAGGGATGGCAAATCGTAACCCCACCTTAACCGAACTAATGGATGCTTGCGGGAAAGTAGGAACCACCACGTTTCAGATGGAGCATTTAGCAAAAACATTTGCAGCAGCAGTTAAGGTAGCTCATCGTTGTTATACATGCAGGCAAGAAGGTCACTTTAAGAAAAACTGCCTTAAGAAGTCCAAGCTGAGTGTGAGAGGTTTTTACAAGCTCATTCAGAGTTACAAGTGATTCAGAAGCCGCTGGCAGTGGATAGCCCAGTACAAGGCCCCACGGTCTTTACTGACGGCTCTGGAAAATCGGGAAAAGCAGTAGTTACCTGGTATGACGGAAGGCAATGGCAGGAATTGGTACATTTAGCACAGGGATCACCTCAATTGGTTGAACTTAGTGCTGCCATTGTTGCTTTTAAAACATTTTCGCATTGTGCTGTAAACATTGTTACGGACTCTGCTTATATAGCAGATATTGCGCAGCGTGTTGATCGTCCCGCTTCCATCTCTTCAGAAAGGTCTGTTAAGGGTGGCTCAGTCTCAGATTCGGGTAACGGGAAGGTAGAAGGATCAATGTTGTGCTGCTGTTCCCTGGGCGGTGGGGGGGGCTCTGGCGGCGCGGAGGGCAAAGTCACTGTGAAAGGAGCTGTCGCCGCCTCAGCCGCCGCCTTTGCCTCTCTGTCCACCTTCATTTGCTCCAGTGAGTCTATAACTAATTTCCACGTCGTCAACGACGCAGTGGCGATCTTGTCCCCCCTTGAGGCAGCCTCAAACAGAGACATTCCAGCGCTTTGCCACGTACTAACTTCGAAAGCAGTCTGCGCCGTAGCTGGCAAATTATTCTTTTTACACCATATCAATAGTCTCCGGAGCAAATGCTCATCGTATTTTACTCCTCTCTTCGAGAGGATATGTAGGAGAAGCCTTACTATCGCACTTTCTTCTTTAGAGATATTTTGGCCCATCTCCGTTCCCCCGGCTGGTCACCTCACTGGGTGTCCTGTTGCAACACACGTTCCTTAGTCTGCGGGTCGTCCTCCGCCCCGCCCCGGTCTCAGTCCCGCTGAGCCGTTCTCCAGCTGATGTACCTCCTTCTGGGCTGTTCCCCGAACTTGATGTCGATTTACCACTAAATCAGTATCACGTCGGGGTCACCATCTGAGGAGAAGAAACTGGACTCCACACAATCCAATGTGAATCAAAGTGAAGACGCTTTATTAAGCATAGGCTGTCCCTTTTATACATTTGTACTTTCCCTGGCTGCAAGCATGTGCATTGCTATTGGTTAATATTACTGTCCACGCTTCAAGCACACTCTTCTTTGATGTGTTGATTGGTTACTGCTCTGCCACTGGTCCTTTCTTGATTGGCTCCATCAGTTCCTGTTTCTTCTCCGCCGTGTCCGGCTCCCCTCGGCTACTCCCTCAATTCTTGTTTGCTCAGCTGCTGTTTTTCCTCATTTCTTCTCTCCAAGGTCAGCTTATTGACACTAACTACATGACTCTTGTCACGCAGCTAGGCCCTCACTCCATACTCTCATACTTCTGGCTCATTACATGACCATTCTCCTCCAGAAACCCCTCTACAATTCCCCCTTTCTTTTCTTGAGCCAGAAAGGCCGTGTTTATCATCCGCTGCAGGGCCCTTTGCAAGCAGGAGAATAAACACGGCAATACAAGCATGATAATACAAATCACAAACAATCCCATCAATAGCATTTTAATCAATCCGACCAGCCACCCTCCAATTCCCAGATTAGCCAGCCAGTCATCCAGAAACCCATGCTGTTCCCGTATTTTCTGTGTGGCGTCCATGAGCTCTTTGATCTGCTTATGAATTGACTTGGAGTGATCGTTCAGATCCATGCAACACATCCCATCAAAATCCTGACATCCATGACTGTGCGCTAATAATAAAAAGTCTATAGCAGCTCTATTTTGTAAGGTAGCATGTCGGATACTATCATCTACATCGTTGGCTAATGATTCTAAAATTCTAGAAGTTTGATCAGCTCTTTTTGCAACCCAGCAAGCTAAATTTTGCCTGGCCTTATGTAGGTTAGTATGGTTAGTATGACTTTTCGCGTAGGCATTAGTAGACTTAATTTGCTTATGGTACACGGACCTCCCACCTTCTTACTGGGCAACCTTGGCCAAGCCCTATCCCCACAAATTAGGAATAAACCCTTTGGTAATTTTTGCTTTCAGATCCGTTTAAGGGGACCCCCACTAGACATGTATGGAAGGGTTGTTCAGGCTGAGCTAAGGAGGCACGAAACTGCGTCTGGTTCAGGCTCCGCATCAGAGTCACCCAAACGTTGTGACTCCCCTCCTAAGGTGTCAGCGGAAGGACTATCGTCTGGTGTCCTCTTGTCAGCTCCAGGATCCAAAGCAGGCTTAACGCACCTGGTGGGAAACCACCGTGGCCCTTCATCTGTGGAGACACAAGCATACCCACATCCCCAGGTAACTAAATCCCATGGGCCTGTCCACTTTCCCGTTTGTAGGTCTCGTGCTAAAACCTTTGCCCTGACAAGAGCATCGCCTCCCTGCAAAGACAAAAAATGAGAGATAATTACAGGACACTCTTTCCCGGTTGGCACAGTTAAATGATTCAGTGTGTACACAGCCTTCCATAGGCGAGCATGTGGGGTCTCAGAGCTCATTCCCCCTTTTTGTTTTTCGAGAAGTTGATTCAGAGTGTGGTGCACTCGTTCCACAATGGCCTGGCCGGTCGGGGAATGAGGAATGCCAGTAACATGTTCCACCCCCCAGGAGGCGAGAAATCGGGCCATGCATGTAGATACATATGTCGGCCTGTTGTTCGTCTTAATACATTTCGGAATCCCAAGGGCAGCCCAGGCTTGCTGAAGGTGTGAGATGGCATCGATTGCTTTATCGCCGGCATGGGCTGATGCCCACACGACCTTAGAAAAAGTATCCACAGAGACATGAACATATTGTAGGCGACCAAAAGAGGGAATATGTGTTATGTCCGTTTGCCACAGGTCCAAGGCTCGGCAGCCGCGCGGGTTAACCCCGTGTGGAAACACCAGTCTGGGTCCTAGGCGTTGACACTCTGGACAAGCGGAGGTGATAGATTTCGCGTCTGCAAAAGAGATCTTGAATTGACGGACTAACGCCCGAGCCCCTTGGTGAAAATCTGGTGAGACAGAAACGCTTGACAAACTAGGTCTGGCACTGGAGAGGTCCAAGCGGGGGCTGCGAGGGCGTCGGCACGCGCGTTCCCTTCACATATGAATCCTGGCAGACCGGTGTGGCTGTGAATATGCAAGATATAATACCTATGCATACATCAGTTCACTACAGTCCATAGCATTTTTAGCAACGAAAATAATTGTTCTGAGTTTACCTCTTTGAGCAGCGCACGATCAACACACTGCACAATGTCTGCTACATAAGCAGAGTCCGTAACAATGTTTACAGCACAATGCGAAACTGTTTTAAAAGCAACAATGGCAGCACTAAGTTCAACCAATTGAGGTGATCCCTGTACTAAATGCACCAATTCCTGCCATTGCCTTCCGTCATACCAGGTAACTACTGCTTTTCCCGATTTTCCAGAGCCGTCAGTAAAGACCGTGGGGCCTTGTAGAGGGGTTTTTGGAGCAGAATGGTCATGTAATGAGCCAGAAGTATGAGAGTATGGAGTGAAGGCCTAGCTGCGTGAGAAGATTCATGTAGCTAGTGTCAACAAGCCGACCTTCGAGAGATGAGGAAAAACAGCAGCTGAGCAAACAAGAATTGAGGGAGTAGCCGGTGGGAACCGAACACGGAGGAGAAGAAACAAGAACTGATGGAGCCAATTAAGGAAGGACCAGTGGCAGAGCAGTGACCAATCAACACATCAAAGAAGAGTATGTTTAGTAATATTAACGAATAGCAATGCACATGCTTACAGCCAGGGAAAGTACAAAATGTATAAAAGGGACAGCTTATGCTTAATAAAGCGTCTTCACTTTGATTCACATTGGATTTTGTGGAGGCGTGTTTCTTCTCCTCAGGGCCTTGTACTGGGCTATCCGCTGCCAGCGGCTTTTGAATCACTTGTAACTCTGAATGAGCTTGTAATAATTTGTGACTGGGAAGATGGTAAGATACCTGCCCTTCAAATCCTTCCAGGGCCAATTGAAATGGTAAACTGTTTGCCATACACCAGCTTACATAATCGCGTTCAATGGGAATTATCAGTTGACTGGGGTCTCGGCCCGTGAGTTGAACGCATCGTGTGCGTCCTTTCCTGATTGTTTTCGATATCAGCTCAATCTGAGTGCTCACTGTTTTTCGTGGTTGAACGGATAAAAACAGCCACTCTAGAACGTGTAGTGGATCCTGCCAGCGCTCATTCCGCTGGCCCAGTAATCCCATGGGATGATAGTTGGCAATGGCTACATATAAACTTACTGGCGTCTCTAAATCCACACCGTGTACCTTTTTCTGTCGCATACCATTGGCTACTTCCTCTAAAGCCAAGGTGGCTTCCACTGTCAATGATCGGGGAGACATCAAATCAGCGTTTCCTTTCAACAGATCAAAGAGTGGCTTCAATTGAGGAGTCGGGAGGCCCAAGTATGGCCTTACCCAATTGATGGTTCCTAATAATTTTTGCACATCATTCAGGGTTTTTACGTTTACTCAGAATTGGATGGATTGTGGCTCAATTGTCTGATCCAAGACCTTAACTCCCAAGTACTTCCATGGGGCCTGCTGCTGAACTTTTTCCAGTGCTATACACAGCCCGAAAGTGGCCAATGATTGCCGCAGAACTGTATATACTTGTTGAAGTTCTGCTTTATCTGCAGCTGACACAAGAATATCGTCCATGTAATGATAACAGTATACCTGTGGAAATTGCTCCTGTACTGGTGTCAACACCTTTGCTACATACCATTGACATATTGTGGGACTGTTTTTCATGCCTTGCGGTAATACCGTCCACTGATATCATTGACAAGGCGCCACGTTGTTCCTACTAGGTATTGAAAAAGCAAATTTGCATTTGTCAGTTTCATGTAAAGGGATGGTGAAAAAACAATCTTTCAGATCAATAACCAAAATGTCCCAACTTCCTGGAATCATAGTTGGAGAGGGCATGCCTGGTTTAAGGCTCCCATCCCCTCCATCACATCATTTACTTTTCGCAGATCCTGCAGTAGTTGCCATTTACCTGACTTTTTCTTAATTACAAACACAGGGGTGTTCCAGGGGCTATGGGAAGGTTCTAAGTGACCTTGTGCTACTTGTTCTTCCACTAATTGTCAGAAGGCTACACACTTTTCTTCAGGAAGGGGCCACTGCTCCACCCTAACGGAGGTGTTTGTTAGCCAAGTTACAGGCAGAGTTGGTCTCTGTGCACCCTCCACAACAGCGGCCCCTATTAAAAATCCTTTTGTGTACCAATGACCACTCCCCATTGTCCCAGAACATCCCGTCCCCACAAATTCAAGGGAACATCAATCACGTAGGGCCGCACTGTTGCCGTCTGACCCTCAGGGCTCTGAACTTGCACCATAAATCGGCTCTGGACACTCTGTGTCGCACCACCTACTCCTGCCAGCATGGAGCCAGCCGAGCAGGTGGGCCAGGATTGAGGCCATATACGTGCAGATATGATAGTCACATCTGCTCCCGTATCAATCATCCCGGTCACCTGTATTGTCGAGGGGGTTCCTTTGGCGAAGGTGATTACACATGTTAAAGTTGGGCGGGTATTCTGTATGCTCTGAGCCCAAAAGATCTGCGGCGTTCCCGTCGAACCGAACCCCCCCTCCCCTCTGATCTTATCTTGTTTACAAGTGACTTGCGCTTGGAAAGGAATCAACTGCGCGATCCGGCTACCTTTGGAAATTGACACGGGGGGGGTAGGGGTTCATACCATCGCACAAATTTGACCCATATAGTTTGCATCAATAACTCCTGGTAAAACAAATAGACCTTGCAAGGTTACACCAGAACGTCCGAGTAATAGTGCACTTAACCCGTTTCCAATGGGTCCCACGGCATTCATTGGTACCTTATGCACTCTGCTATTCTCTATTGTGATTGCGGTTGCTGTGCTAACATCCAGTCCGGCGCTCCCTGCGGTTCGGGCTGCGAGGTGACTGCATAGGCCTGGAACTGGTTGGGAAGATTCATTTGCGTCAGCACGCGGTTCCCCCCCGCGTCCTTTCTCCAGTTTCCCTGCGCTCTGCAGCTGGTTGTTATCAGCTGACCTTGAGCATTATACTTAGACCTGCACTGCTTCACAAAATGCCCTAGCTTTCCACAGCAATGACATATCAAAACAGAGTTATCTCTCCCACTCAGCTTCGACTTCTTAAGGCAGTTTTTCTTAAAGTGACCTTCTTGCCTGCATGTATAACAACGATGAGCTACCTTAACTGCTGCTGCAAATGTTTTTGCTAAATGCTCCATCTGAAACGTGGTGGTTCCTACTTTCCCGCAAGCATCCATTAGTTCGGTTAAGGTGGGGTTACGATTTGCCATCCCTGCAATAACTTTCCTGCAATCCTCATTTGCGTTGTCCTTCGCTAACTGTAGTAACAACGCTTCTTCAGCGGCCCTGTTTTGTATTTGTTTGTCTAAGGCAAATCACTCCCCAATTGAATGGCTCCCATTCGGGTGGGCCATTTCCATCCCCTCGATATACCGGGCAAGCCAATACCCGGCCACCCATAGCAGCCGTGGACCCGAAATCACCGTCCGCAAGTGCGTGCTCTCTTAATTTTCTCCAGAACCTGGCCAGGTCCGGGCCAGACACAGTAACCTGGACTGGCTGCAGCGTGAATAACTCCTCCATGCTACCGCCTGACTTTCCCGACCCTCGGGCTCTGCAGCAATTATGTCCCGCTTCCACCTCTTCAGAAAGGTCTATTAAGGGTGGCTCAGTCTCAGATTCGGGTAAGGGGACGGTGGAAGGATCAATGTTCTGCTGCTGTTCTATGGGCGGTGGGGGGCGCTCTGGCGGCGCGGAGGGCAAAGTCACTGTGAAAGGAGCTGTCGCCGCCTCAGCCGCCGCCTTTGCCTCTCTGTCCGCCTTCATTTGCTCCAGTGAGTCTATAACTAATCTCCACGTCGTCAACGATGCAGTGGCGATCTTGTCCCCCCTTGAGGCAGCCTCAAACAGAGAAATTCCAGCGCTTTGCCACGTACTAACTTCGAAAGCAGTCTGCGCCGTAGCTGGCAAATTATTCTTTTTACACCATATCAATAGTCTCCGGAGCAAATGCTCATCGTATTTTACTCCTCTCTTCGAGAGGATATGTAGGAGAAGCCTTACTATCGCACTTTCTTCTTTAGAGATATTTTGGCCCATCTCCGTTCCCCCGGCTGGTCACCTCACTGGGTGTCCTGTTGCAACACACGTTCCTTAGTCTGCGGGTCGTCCTCCGCCCCGCCCCGGTCTCAGTCCCGCTGAGCCGTTCTCCAGCTGATGTACCTCCTTCTGGGCTGTTCCCCGAACTTGATGTCGATTTACCACTAAATCAGTATCACGTCGGGGTCACCATCTGAGGAGAAGAAACTGGACTCCACACAATCCAATGTGAATCAAAGTGAAGACGCTTTATTAAGCATAGGCTGTCCCTTTTATACATTTGTACTTTCCCTGGCTGCAAGCATGTGCATTGCTATTGGTTAATATTACTATCCACGCTTCAAGCACACTCTTCTTTGATGTGTTGATTGGTTACTGCTCTGCCACTGGTCCTTTCTTGATTGGCTCCACCAGTTCCTGTTTCTTCTCCTCTGTGTTCGGCTCCCCTCGGCTACTCCCTCAATTCTTGTTTGCTCAGCTGCTGTTTTTCCTCATTTCTTCTCTCCAAGGTCAGCTTATTGACACTAACTACATGACTCTTGTCACGCAGCTAGGCCCTCACTCCATACTCTCGTACATCTGGCTCATTACATGACCATTCTCCTCCAGAAACCCCTCTACAATTTCCCAAAGTAAAATTCAGAGTGTAATTATTAAGAGAATCAGCTAAAGGACACCCAGAGTACGCAGATGAAGTTGCTACTACTGATGTGCGGTTAAAACTGCGGATCAGTGTGTCATAGAGATAAGAGATCGGAATAGTAATGGCCCAGTTTACCATGGCATAAATCAGTATCAAACCCCATAGCAAAACGATGTATTTCGACCAGCGCCCACTGCTAAACTGCACATAAGCATTAATAAGAAGCAAGCAGTAATACAGTGCATACGGCAGGTAAGGCAGCATTGCAATACTCAACCGTGAAAGAAACTCTATAATAAAGAGACAAGATAGCACTTTGCTAAAAAATGACATGACGTGAGCTGTCTGTTTTAATTTCCAACCCCTCGTGAATCTCAAAGGAAGAAATCTGATACTCTCTCAGCTGAGCTCTCCGGGTCTCCTCCCGCTAGAGCTGGGATTTGGCTTATCAGAGCAACCTGTCAGAGCTTCTCTCGAGCCCCACATTGGGTGCCAATAAATCTGTCACGGTTTAAAGCTGGGCCGGCTATTAAACCGGAGGCAGACACTCTCTATTAACCTTCCCCGCGCCGCCAGAAAGGGAAGGAAAAGAGAAAAGGGAGAGAGACTTATGGGTTGGAAAGTTAAAACAGTTTTAATAAACTATAATAATAAAAAAGAGAAAAATAATAATGGAAATAATACACAAATATATACAAAACCAAGATCGAACTCTCCCGATGATGGTTTCGTCACCACCGGCACTGCAGGGCAGGCTCCAGGATTGCCCAACTGGGCCCAGCGACGGACAGGAACTGGATTCAGGAACGCACGGATTGGTTTCAGGGGCAGGAGAAAAACGGACAGAGTCCTCTTCAGACACCGGCTGTTCAATATCTTTATAGATGATCTAGACGTATGGATTGAGTGCACCCTCAGCAAATTTGCAGATGACACCAAGCTGGGTGGGAGTGTCGATCTGCTGGAGGGTAGGAAGGCCCTACAGAGGGATCCGGACAGCTTACATAGATGGGCATGAGGTTCAACAAGAACAAGTACCAGGTCTTACACTTCGGCCACAACAACCCCATGCAGCGCTACAGGCTCGGGGAAGAGTGGTTAGAAAGCAGCCCGGTGGAAAGAGACCTGGGGGTGCTGATCGACAGCCGGCTAAACATGAGCCAGCAGTGTGCCCAGGTGGCCAAGAAGGCCAATGGCATCCTGGCCTCTATTAGGAATAGTGTAGCCAGCTGGTCTAGGGAAGTGATCGTCCCTCTGTACTTGGCACTGGTGAGGCCGCACCTTGAGTACTGTGTTCAGTTCTGGGCCCCGCACTTCAAGAAAAATGTTGAGGTGTTGGAGCGAGTCCAGAGGAGGTCGACCAAGCTGGTGAAGGGTCTGGAGGGTCTGACCTACGAGGAACGGCTGAGGGAGCTGGGGTTGTTTAGCCTGGAGAAGAGGAGGCTCAGAGGTGACCTTATTGCAGTCTACAACTACCTGAAGGGAGGTTGTAGTGAAGTGGGAGTCAACCTCTTCTCCCGGGCAACTAGCAATAGGACAAGAGGACACAGCCTCAAGCTTCGCCAGGGGAGGTTCAGGTTGAACATTAGGAAGAATTTCTTTTCAGAAAGGGTCATTAGACATTGGAATGGGCTACCCAGGGAGGTGGTGGAGTCACCATCTCTGGATGTGTTTAAGAAAAGACTGGACATGGCACTTAGTGCCATGGTCTAGTTGACAGAGTGGTGTCAGGGCAACGGTTGGACTCGATGATCCCAGAGGTCTCTTCCAACCTCATTGATTCTGTGATTCTGTGATGGTCGTGATCCCCCCTAGTTGTAGTGTCCACTGTATGACCCCACTTCTGCACAAGCGTGGTTGATGCCTTGCAAAGTTGTTGCATATGTAGGCTGGCCCCAAGGAAAAGATACCATCCTGCCTCCCCAGGACTTATCTCTTCCTCCAGCCAGAGTTGTAAATCACAACAATTAAGGCACAGCAGGGGTATTGTTCTGTTCCCAAGGCCCTTATCTCTTGCCAGCCTTGCAGGCCTCTGTAGTACACATACCCTCCTCCAGCCAGAGTTGTCAAACAAGTGGTTTAAGGCATACAAACTCTGTCCATCACACATGATTAACAAAATAACAGCCATATCTCTGCCAACTAACAAAAAGGAGACACAAGCTTTCTTAGGCATAGGAGGCTTCTGAAGGATGCACATTCCACATGACAGTCAGATTGTGAGCCCTCTCTATGAAGTGACTCAGAAGAAGAATGACTTTAAATGGGGCCCTGAGCAACAACAGGCTTTTGAGCAAATTAAACAAGAGATAGTCCATGCAGTGGCCCTTAGACCAGTCAGGACAGGACCAGATGTAAAGAATGTCCTCTACACTGCAGCTGGGGAGAAAGGGCCTACCTGGAGCCTCTGGCAAAAGGCACTAGGGGA
Source organism: Nyctibius grandis (assembly GCF_013368605.1). NCBI lineage: Eukaryota > Metazoa > Chordata > Aves > Nyctibiiformes > Nyctibiidae > Nyctibius > Nyctibius grandis. Next base: position 20,754,887 of record NC_090694.1, on the reverse strand, counting down.
GACTCGAGGTCGACCCCTAGGGTTTTGGAGTCAGGGGTACAGAGGATCAGAGGACAGTTATACTCCAACTGAAAAAGAGATACTGGCAGCCTATGAAGGAGTTTGAGCTGCCTCAGAAGTAATTGGCACTGAGGCACAGCTCCTCCTGGTGCCCTGATTGCCAGTGTTGAACTGGATGTTTAAAGGGAAGACACATTGTGCAACTGATGCTACGTGGAGTAAGTGGGTTGCATTGATTACTCAGCAGGCTTAAATAGGGAGCCTCAATCGCCCGGGACTTCTGGAAGTAATCATGGACTGGCCGGAAGGCAAAGATTTTTGGAATGTCACCAGAGGAGGAGGTAATGCACGCTGAAGAGACCGCACCATATAATAAACTATCAGAAAATGAGAAGCATCATGCCTTGTTCACCGATGGATCGTGTCATATTGTAGGCAAACAGTGAAGGTGGAAAGCTGTTGTGTGGCAGAAGCGGCTGAGGGAGAAGGTGAGTCAAGTCAGTTTGCAGAAGTAAAAGCCATCCAGCTGGCTCTAGACATTGCTGAGCAAGAAAAATGGCCAGTACTCTACCTGTATACTGACTCATGGATGTCACGGTTTAAAGCTGGGCCGGCTATTAAACCTGTGGCAGACGCTCTCTGTTAACCCTCCCCCCCCACCCCGAAGGGAAAGGGAAAGGGAAAAGGGAGAGAGACTTACGGGTTGGAAAGTTAAAACAGTTTTAATAAACTATAATAATTAAAAAGAGTATAATAATAATAATAGAGATAATTAAATATATACAAATATATACAAAACCAAAATAGAGCTCCCCGGATGTTGGCCACGTCACCACCAGCACTGCAGGGCAGGCTCCAGGAAGGCCCAGGCTGGGCCTAGCGACGGTCAAGAGCTGGATTCAGGAATGTACGGATCGGGAGCAGCAGGAAAACGGACAGAGTCCTCTTCGGACACCGGCCATAGCAGAAAGAGAGCGAGACCCTCGTGATCCCCCCGCTTTATACCGAGAATGACGTGTATGGGATGGAATAACTTCGTTGGTCAATTTTGGGTCACCTGCCCTGTCCGCTCCTCCCTGCAGGTGCGACCCCCCTTGTGGCTCTTCACTCGTAAGCAGTGAGGAATTTAGCAGTGACCTTGGTTTCTCTAAGACTAAGTACAGCAAGAGCCTTTCTGCATAACATCCCTACCGGTGCCTCAGCAATAACTACAAACTTCGAGTGTTATCAGTTCTGGAAGCAGACACTGTCTGCAAAACATGCAGTAAGTTTCAGAAAATGCAGTTACTTAGAAGAGACTTAGCTGAAAGTAAAAATCACTGAACGGAAAATTGGCCTGGTTTAGGCCAAACCAGGACAACGGATGGTAGCAAATGCCCTGTGGGGATGGCTGAAGCTATGGAAGAAAAACAACTGGCACCACAGAGGCAAACCCATCTGGGCAGCTGAATTGTGACAGAATATTGCTGCCTGATTAGAGAAGCTGATTGTGAAGGTATGTCACGTAGATGCCCACGTACCCAAGAGCAGAGCCACTGAGGAACATCAAAACAACCAGCAGGTGGATCAAGCTGCTAAGGTTAAAGTGTCTCAAGTGGACCTGGACTGGCAGCATAAAGGTGAATTATTTTTAGCTCGGTGGGCCCATAATACATTGGGCCATCAAGGCAGAGATGCAACATATAGATGGGCCTGTGACTGAGGGGTGGATTTGACCCATGGACACTATTGCACAGGTCATCCACAGATGTGAAACTTGCACTGCAATTAAACAAGCAAAACTACTAAAACCCCTGTGGTATGAAGGACAATTGCTAAAATCTAAGTATGGAGAGGCCTGGCAGATTGATTACATCTCACTTCTACAAATCTGGCAAGGCAAGTGCTATGTGCTCACAATGGTGGAAGCAAGTACCGGCTGGTTGGAAACATACCCCGTGCCTCATGCCACCGCTTGTAACACTAGTATGGGCCTTGAAAAGTAAATTTTGTGGTGACATGGTACTCCGGAAAGAATAGAGTCAGACAATGGGACTCATTTCTGAAATAGCCTCATAGACACCTGGGCTGAAGAACATGGTATTGAATGGATATGTCACATCCCCTACCATGCACCAGCTGCCGGGAAAGTTGAATGATGTCATGGACTGTTGAAGACGACACTGAAAGCGATGGGTGCTGGGACATTTGGAAACTGGGATGAACACTTAGCAAAAGCCACCTGGTTAGTTAATACCAGGGGATCTGTCAGTCGGGCTGGTCCTACTCAATCAGGACTGTTGCGCACTGTAGAGGGGGATAAAGTCCCTGTGGTTCATGCAAGAAATATGTTGGGGAAAACAGTTTAGATTACTCCTGCCTTGAGCAAAGACAAACCCACTTGTGGAATTCCTTTTGCTCAAGGACCTGGGTGCACGTGGTGGGTGATGCAGGAGGATAGGGAAGTTAAATGTGTACCCCAAGGAGATTTGATTTTGGGCAAAAATAGCCAATAACTTCAACTGTATGATGCTAAGTGTCATTTATCACAGTAAGAATCATCCGAGACTGTGAACATGGGCTGCACCAGATACACCAGCTGCAAGCTCCAGATGCAATACATCATCCTGCTGTGTCCAACTTCACCAGTCCATCACACCATATTGAGGCCTGGTCCCAATCTGCTGGGTGAGTGAATCCCACGCTAATGTTTTTCCTGCCCTGAGAGACTATTATGAGAAATGGAGCTTACAGTTTTGGACTAAATTAATTCAATGGACTTCTTGGAGAGATAGCCCATAGACTAAAGAGAATGATATCTGTGTGTATATATGCATATATATATGTCAAAAGACAGAATCACAGAATCACAGAATGTTAGGGATTGGAAGGGACCTCGAAAGATCATCTAGTCCAATCCCCCTGCCGGAGCAGGATTACCTAGAACATATCACACAGGAACGCGTCCAGGCGGGTTTTGAATGTCTCCAGAGAAGGAGACTCCACAACCTCTCTGGGCAGCCTGTTCCAGTGTTTGGTCACCCTCACCGTAAAGAAGTTTTTCCTCATATTTATGCGGAACCTCCTGTGTTCCAGCTTGCACCCATTGCCCCTTGTCCTGTCAAGGGATGTCACTGAGAAGAGCCTGGCTCCATCCTCTTGACACTTGCCCTTTACATATTTATAAACATTAATGAGGTCACCCCTCAGTCTCCTCTTCTCCAAGCTAAAGAGACCCAGCTCCCTCAGCCTCTCCTCATAAGGGAGATGTTCCACTCCCTTAATCATCTTCGTGGCTCTGCGCTGGACTCTCTCTAGCAGTTCCCTGTCCTTCTTGAACTGAGGGGCCCAGAACTGGACACAATATTCCAGATGCGGCCTCACCAGGGCAGAGTAGAGGGGGAGGAGAACCTCTCTTGACCTGCTAACCACACCCCTTCTAATACACCCCAGGATGCCATTGGCCTTCTTGGCCACAAGGGCACACTGCTGGCTCATGGTCATCCTGCTGTCCACTAGGACCCCCAGGTCCCTTTCCCCTACGCTGCTCTCCAACAGGTCTGTCCCCAACTTGTACTGGTACATGGGGTTGTTCTTGCCCAGATGCAGGACTCTACACTTGCCCTTGTTATATTTCATTAAATTTCTCCCCGCCCAACTCTCCAGCCTGTCTAGGTCCCTCTGAATGGCTGCACAGCCTTCCGGGAAAATAGTAGTGACTTGATGTAGATGATATAGAATAAGGGGTGGAAGCCTGTCCTGGGTTTGTGGGGATAAAATTTATGGAATCAAGTTTCTCTTAGATTTTGTTTCAGTTTGTGGCCAGCCATGGTGATCAAGGCCATTAGCAGATAAATCCAGGGCAGCTGACCCAGGTTGGTCCACAGGTGTATTCTATAACATTAATGTCAGGTCTACTATAAAAGGGAAAGCTTGCTGGGGAGGGGTAGACTTGCTTGCTTTTTTTTTTTTTTTTTTTTTTTTTTTTTTTTGGGGGGGGCGGGGGGGACAAGCTCGCTCTTGTTCTCTCTCTTTCTCCTTCTTTTCAACTATTGCTATCCCTGGAGTGACTTGCTACAACTCTGTGGGCTAAGTATCATTTTGTGTGTTTTGTATTAGCATTGATATTGGTTTATTTTATTAAATCCATTTAAATTTAACCCACAAGTCTCCCTCCTTTTCCCAGTTCCCTTTCTTGGTTGGGGAAGGGTACTGGGTGAAAGAACAACTGCTTATTGTTTAGCCCTGAGTGCGGGCAAAATGGAGACATGTTTATGACTGACATCTTTAGAAGTAAAACTCAAAAACACATTTTTGTATTACAGTTAATATATCAGCAATACAGAACAACTGTATCTGTTCTACTCTTCTAAGAAAGGTCATGACTGTTTCCAGTTATAACAATTATTTGTCAAGTCCTTGCAATCTCTAAGACACTGGAAGGGTACAGATTGAGTATTGGGGTTTGTGATGAAAGAATGAACACGGCAATGAAGCACAAAAGGTCCAGGGGAAAAAGCATTGAAGTAGGTGGAGAGGAGTAAGTGGTCTACTTCAGCGTATCAGTTTGATCACCTCTATGGCTTTGGTTTGCATCCCAGATTGGTCTTGGAGCAGGCAAAACAGATTCTTTTCAAACTGAACTATACTGGAAGACTGTCCTTCCAGAGCACACCTGACATATTCCAACTGCTAACAGAGGTTCCCTCCATGGGACCAGACTAGTGCTAGTCTGAAGAAACACCTCTTAAAGTATATATAGGATAAACTTTAGGTCCTCAGCACGAAATCTTTCCTTTATAAATCTACTTCCACTGTACCACATTCTTGTTAATGTAGACAGGGCCTTATCTCATTAAGAGTAATAGACAGCAAGTTATACATGAAAAAGATGGTCATAACATGAGAAAGAAGAGTTCATTTATCTTAGGTATTCACAATCTTGATACACTCATTGGAAGAACATAAGCTGGTGCCATTATGGAAAAATTAAGACATATTAGGAGGATGTGGCAGATGTAAAAAATGTATTAGAACAGATGAAGCATTATATGAAAAGTTGAAGAGGTAAACCTTTTTGCATCCAGTATTTATTCATTTAAAGTTCTAGTTACAAAATATTAGCTAGAATTAATCATTAAACAAATATTCTCTCTATACAAGGATGAATGTTTGCTAAAGAACCTGAAAGAATATCTGTCCTGGGCATTTTTAGTTTTCAACACCTGTTTGAGTCAATCTATATTCTAAAGAGAAAAAAAAAAAAAAGCAGCTACTTCTGGAACTAAGTGGACAGTCCTTGACCAAAAGTATGAGAGTGCGTGACTATGTAAGTACACATCACTGCCATTGCCAAAAGGCTTTGCTCAGACATGTCTCTTCACCTCCTGCTGTCATTCAGGACAGAGAAAGAAGTTCATTCAGAGTTTAAAGGGGAAAACATGACTACCTTTACAGAAGATACCACTTAACTTCATCAACATACTGCAGAGAAGAACTATAAATTATTCTTATACATATCAATATATGCAAAACAGCCTTTCTGCTTGCTTAACAGATTCAGTACATTGCAACAGACACTAAGAAAAAATATCTCTGTTTCTTTCCAAACAGCTGGTGAATCAAAAAACAGTTTCTCAACAACTTTTTATATGTTAGAAAGTTATCAAAAATAGCACCCACAGTAGACTTCTATAAAAACATTTCTGTGCATTCCAGTGATTATGCAAGTATTAAGATGTCTGACTCCTCTCTATTTCTAATTGTTTAGGACGATGATGCTGCTTTACCACTCACTCTCAGTGCTGCATTAATTCTAAATATCTTTATACCAGAGACTTTGAGCTGGTACTAATAATATTATTAACTTTTAGCTGCCACATAAATGGGGAATACATATAAATAGTTATGTCAATGCTAAGAGCTCTTTAAAAAAATAATAATCCCTCAATGGAAACTTTCAAGCAGCATAACTCAGAAAAATTACACAATGATTTGTCACAAGGAGGAAGTCAGAGAAAATACAATTTTACAACATTGCTCTTACGATATAACCAGACATGTGTGTTCCAAAACTGAAGTTTCATCAACTAACACTATTCAACATACCTTTTTTTCAAAGTCACGAGAAAGGAGATGGGCCAGTTCTTCCCAACCCACTACATCTGTGCATAAATTGTGAAATGATACATTCAACTGCTTTTTTTTTTCTTTCTGCAAATATTTCTCCACCCATAAATATCGGCAATGATACATATCTCAGACGGAATTCTGAAGAAAAAAGTATTTATCGTTTCGTTCCCTAAACTGTGAAAATACTAGGCAAATAAAAGGACACCGCTACTTCACGGCTGAGGCAGACTGCTGACCGCCGCTTTTCGCTCTGCTCATGACACGTCTCTGGGCTGAGCCAGTGAAACAGAACGAAAACGGACGGCACAGAGGCGCCCCAGACAGTGGGGAAGGAGCGTGCTGCTGAGCCCACCCACAGTCGCACAGCGCGGCTACTTGCACGCCACACATAACACGCAACCGCCGCCGCCCGCAGGGCGAAGGCCTCAACGGCCTCTTCGCCCCGCGGCCCGAGGGAGCAGCGCAGGTTCCTGCCAGCCCCGCACAGACTGCAGACCCGTTACCTGGGTCGCCCCGCCCCACCCCCTGCATGTCTCACCCAGGAGCCGGCAGCACCTCCCACCCCTTCCTGCGGTCTCCGTGGCCACCATTTTTGTTAAGAGAAAGGCTTGCCGCTCACCCCCCAAGTCCTGCCGGCTTGGGGTAGGGAAGGCGATACTACTTCTCTCACGCTAGAAAGCGAGCAGGGCCGGAGAAACGCTTCATCTTACTAGAGTCCTTCCTCACCCCCCCAAGAAAAAAAGCAAATATCGCCCTAAGTAGCTCCACTGCCCTCATCCGGCGGCGGAGGGAACGGAGTTCCCCACCTCATCGGGCTACGGAGGCAAAACCCACCGCTAGCGCCACAGAAATGACGAAACCAAGATGGCAGTCACCTATCGATGGGAGGGAGACAGCTACTGCAGCGGACTACATCTCTGAAACCCAACTGTGGCCAGGCTTACCACTGCACGGAAGAAGACTACAACTCCCGGCAGGCGCCGCGCGGGCCGGCTAGCGGAGCTGGGAGGGAAGGCAAGGGACGGAGCTCATAAATAGTGGCACAGAGCACCCGCCTCGCGTAAGATGGCGGCGGCTGCGCTGAGTGGAGTGCGTGGCAGGTAGACGCGTACTCATCCCTCCTCTCCTCGCTACCTCTGTGTTGTGGCCCTTACCGCGGGTAGGGGCTGTGGAACTACAGTGAGTGGAAAGCCCGAGCTTGTGTGCCTCGGCGCCGACTAGTCGCTGGCAGGGGCGGGCGGCGCTGGTGGCCCTGCGGACGCGGAGCAGTGCTGCTCAGGTAGAGCCCGCTGTTCCCGTCCCTTCAGCAGGGGAAGGCTAAGGTTGCTGTGGGTGGGGGTCGCTCGGCTTTTCCCTGCTCGGCTATGTCGGACAATCAGAGTTGGAATTCCTCCGGCTCCGAAGAGGACCCCGAGACCGAGCTCGGGCTGCCTGTTGAGCTCTGTGGGGTGCTCAGCAAGGTAAGCTGCCTTTCATCCTCCCCGCAGCCTGTGCCTGGCGGCCTCTCGCTTCCCCTCTCCGCGCCGCACTACGGCCCCCCCTCCCACAGCTGGCCGAGGTGTGTCAGCCCTGTCTGCCTGTCTCCTCCCCACCCTACCCCTCCGGACGATTAGGCTGAGGCTCCCGCCTCCCCCGGCGCCGGTGGAGGGGCCTGGTGGGGGCGTGGGAGGTGCCGGCACAGCCGAGGCAGCCGCCACCTGATGACGGGGAGCCTGCTAGGCAGCTGTTCCGGCGCCCGGCGCGAACCGCCCGCGCTCCATCCCTCAGCTGAGGGCACTAGCCCCGCCGGGCTGGGGGGAAGTGGAGGGGCTCGCGTACTTACCCCCGTATTTGTACAGCGCCCGCCCGCCCATCTCCACCCCTGAGAGGCGGCTTGAGGAAGCACTTTTTGGGGGAAGAGCCGCGGGTGCGGCTTCAGCCCTGGCTGGACGGCTGGGGGAGGTGTCGGCGCCCGGCCCGGGAGGCCCTGCCGCCCCATGCCACAGTACCGAGCCCGCTGGCTGCCTGGCGTGAGCTTCCGGAGAGCGAGGCCTGCGAGGGGGCGGCCGGGTGCGCGCGGGGAGGGTGTCTCCCCCACTCCTCAGGCTCCTGGCTGAAGCTGGCGGCGGGCCCGGGTGCGGGCTGGGGCCGCGGCATCCCGCTCCCCTGCCCGGGAGTTCCTGAAGGCAGGCGCAGCCCATGGTCACTTCCCAGGAGCAAGTCCCAGCACAGGAGAGGCACAACCTTTAGTCCGAGTATCAAAAAAGGGTAATAAAATACCCCTGCAGCAAGAGATACGGGAGGTGGGGAGGAGCGAAAGGAAAACGACACTAAAGCTTGTTTTCCCCTTTTAAAAATAAACATCACTTTTTTCTCTTTTATCACTGAAAATAAGATGACTTGCAAGTATGTGTCGGATGATACTGGGAAACTTTAGGAGTGCTTTAAAGTTGAATATTGAATTACTAAGTTTGAAATCAGATTTTTTTTTTTGACAGAAAGTACATTCAGAATAATGTTGAAATATATTTAGAATTAAAGCACTATGTTTTGAATTTCTTTCCTACACAATAAGGCCAGGCACAGGCCCTGGATGTTAAGAAAACAGCTGTAACGGGGCCAGTACTCTGCTTTTTGTGAGGGATTCTGTGAACTCCTAGTCTTGAAAATGTTTCTAAGCCCAGAGATGGGAGGAACGGTTAGGAGAAAAGAAGGGCCTTGGCTCTCATCTGTAAGATCTTATCATCTAATAGTGGATGGGGGAGGGAGAGGATGAGATGGATGTGAGATATTACAGCAGTTAAAATGTGAGGTTTTAATTTAGTTGTGTAGTTTTATTGTTTTTTTTTTCCATTGCAAAGTTTTCCTTTGATTAGATGCTTCCCATCATTAGAAACTTGAATATTTGTGGGATGTAATTTTTTTATGTTAGCAAAATAAATACTTGATTAAGTCTCAGTGTTGTTTTTTACTGGTGTAGCAGGTGAACCCATGGCTTCTTCTGATGTTCTGTAGCTTAGGTTATGTGCAAATGTTTCTGGATGATTGTGCTGAGTGTAGCTGATGCTGCCTTTCCTGTGAGAACATGGGATGTAATCCGAATGGTCAAGTATAGTGAAACCTGTTGCAGTGAATATGCTTGAGGGATAAGTTTACCTTTTTCCAGTTGGTGCCTCAGCAATACTTGAGACAAACTAATTAAAATGAAATGGTAGCATACCAAACTTTCTCCTAAAGAAATATTTATTTTTAATAACTTATTGTGTATAATTACATTTTAAATCATTAAAAGTAGGCTGCAGTTCTCCATGTGCTTAGTAGTGTTTCAGTTGTTCTACCCTTTGGTAAAGAGAGAAGCTTTGAAGGAAATGGAGTAATTTGGTAAGAGAATCTTATTAGAAGTATGTCCTGCTGGTGTCTCTAAATGTTTCAGAACTCCATTTTTTTTTTTCATTGTATTTCCTGCTTACCATTTTAAGGTGGATACAAAGAAAGAACTTCAATGTGGAAGTGTCTGTCTTGATGCACAATGTCCCTCTCATCCAATGTCCCTTCCCTGACTGAGGAAGGAAATTGGGAAAAGGGGGGAGACTTGTGGGTTAAAATTGAACAGATTTAATAAAATAAAGAAACCAGTATAAATGATAATAAAAAACACACAAAATTATACTTAGCTACAAAGTTGCAGCAAGTTACTCCAGGAATAGCAATCCTTGGGAATGAGAAAGAGGGATGCTAGAAGAGAGGACAGCAAAAAGAGCCCTACCTCTCTTCAGGAAGCCCTCCCTTTTGTAGTGAATTTGATGTTAATGATGTAGAATACACCTGTGGGCCAGCCTGGGTCAGCTGCCCTGGATTTAACAGCCAAGGGCCTTGATCACCATGGCTGGCCACAAACTGAAACCAAATCCCAATGAAACCAGGACACTATGTCAAAGAAGGAAAGGTATTTTCCTACCTGTTTCTTGCTCTTTTGCCCAAGGTAACTTTGGACTCTGCCTTTCACATCTGGGAGGAATTGGGAATATGAGAGACAGGAAAAGGAGGAAGGCAGAAAATAATATACCTCCATGACAGCTTATGTTGCCAGTTCATGTACTAAGCATAGCTGAGACTTTCTTTAAGAAATACTAAGCTTAGTAATTTGATGTATTAAGAGATCATAGAATCATAGAATGGTTTGGGTTGGAAGGGACCTTAAAGATCATCTAGTTCCAACCCCCCTGCCACAGGCAGGGACACCTTTCCACTAGACCGGGTTGCTCAAAGCCTCATCCAACCTGGCCTTAAACACTGCCAGGGAGGGGGCATCCGCAACTTCTCTGGGCAACCTGTTCCAGTATCTCACTACCCTCACAGTAAAGAATTTCTTCCTAAGATCTAATATAAATTAGGAAGAAATAAAAAGGGCTTATCCAAATATAGCCCAAATATATCTAAATTTAGCCTGTATAAAAAGGGCTTATCCAAAGATAAAAGGCTTTATCTTTGGAGAGCAAATCTAGGTCTTATCTATGCTTGAAAATTGTTAGGAATTTCTCAGCTACAGAATTTGTTTTCTGTAGACCTCCTCTTGTTATTAATAGAGTTAACATGCTTGTTATGGGACATGTATTAACTAATATGTGTAGTATAGTGTAGAAACAAGCCTGTTAGTCCACTTTCTTCCCCCTATTTATATGTTATAAAAATGGTGAATAATGTTTGGAATTAAATGCTAAAAAGAGACATTTTAAACTTATTTCTTGGAGCTTTTTGTCAAAGAACAGTTGTCATGATCAAAGAAATGCTTGCATGATAAAATTTTCAGTGCTTTTGTTTCCATTTTTATCTAATATATAGTTTTAGCACTGTGATTGAAGACCAAGCACTAGTGTGTAGCCAGTTATAGAACAGTCCTGATCAGTGTCATATGATTCTACAAAGTGCAGTTCAGTATTGTTAAGAAGATGTTGCAAATAAGATTAATAATCAGAGCTTTTAGTCACTTCTAATTAGATCTTTGTAGGATGAATACAGGAGTTGTTCCTGGAATATCACTTTCATTCCATGTGTGGATGTGGAGTCCCTAGAAAAATCTGAATAACAAAAGGATGATTGGATGTCTGATGATAAGCAAGTATCATATTATGAGAAAGTATCATATATGAGAAAGTGGCTAGGAATTAAAACCTAAAGCAATATCTATGGGTAATATTAAATTGATAAAGAACTGATTGCTCTAGGTGCTATAGTAGTTATATATTGTACTGGTGGGATAATGGCATGTTTTTATTTATATGAAGAGAGCTAGGTACTTTATTAAACTAATTTTTGTAGAAATTAACTTTTATATAAAATAAATTATTTTATGTTCTGCTGAAGATTGGCTTTTGGTCTAACTCCAGATTTTAAATCAAATGAATAAACTCACCTTAGTGATTAATGTTTTATTCCCCCTCTCCCCCAATTTGTTATCAGTATGTTTATTACCTTTATTTTAACAGGCCTTGACAATGCAGTTGCAGTTAAAACATCTGTTATCTTATTGTTCATTTGAAACAACTGGTGTTTAGTACCATCAGGAGTTTGTAAAATGATTTTAGGAGCTCTAGGCAGAAGAGGAATAAAAGTTCTCAATTGGGAAGAACTTCTATAGAAGTTGTTTTTTTTTTCTCCTGGTGCTTGAAAGCCTGAGAAATATCAGTCAAACTGATTTTATTGTTATTTTGAATTTTTTTTACAGTGGACCAACTACATTCATGGGTGGCAGGATCGATGGGTAGTTCTGAAAAGCAACACACTCAGTTATTACAAGTCTGAAGATGAAACGGAGTATGGTTGCAGAGGCTCTATCTGTCTGAGCAAGGCTGTGATTACGGTAAGTGCTATTTCAGTATTGCCATATTTTCATGTTTTGGGGTGTTACATATTTGTAGGCTAATGTCTGGTGAAAGCAAATATGGGTATGGCAAATTAATATTAAATGACCTAACAGAATTTAAGTTAGTGATATTAGTGCAACACTATGGAGCGGGACAAGGAGTTACTAATAAAAACCAAGCTGTTCTCATTTGAGACTGCAGTAAGCAGCTTTTCATCTCTGTTATCTTAGAGGTATCTGTGGGTAGGGATACAGTTTGCTTCTGGAGGAGGCAGAGTTTTCCTAGGGGTCAGCCTAAGACCCTGGACCAACTTCCCAAAGGAGGCAGCATCCACAGAATGACAGAATGGTTAGGGTTGGAAGTGACCTCTGGAGATCATCTAGTCCAACCCTCTGCTAAAGCAGGTTCACCTAGAGCATGTTGCACAGGGTCATGTCCAGGTGGGTTTAAAATATCTCCAGAGAAGGAGATTCCACAACCTCCCTGGGCAGCCTGTTCCAGTGTTCTGTCACCCTCAAAGTAAAGAAGCTTTTTCTCATATTGAGATGGAACTTCCCATGTTTCAGTTTGTGCCTGTTGCTCCTTGTCCTGTCACTGGGTACCACTGAGAAGAGTCTGGCCCCATCATCTTGACGCCTGCCCCTGAGGTATTTGTAAGTGTTGATAAGATCCTCCCTCAGTCTCCTCTTCTCCAGGCTAAACAGACCCAGCTCTCTCAGCCTCTCCTCATAAGAGAGATGCTCCAGTCCTCTGATCATCTTTGTAGCCCTCTGCTGGACTCTCTCCAGTAGATCCTTATCTTTCTCGATCTGGGGGTCCAGAACTGGACACAGTACTCCAGGTGTGGCCTCACTAGGGCAGTGTAGAGGGGGAGGATAACTTCCCTTGACTTGTTGGCCACACTCTTCGTAATGCACCCCAGGATACCATTGGCCTTCTTGGCCACAAGGGCACATTGCTGGCTCATGGTGACCTTGTCCAGCAGGACTCCCAGGTCCTTCTCCGCAGAGCTGCTTTCCAGCAGGTCAACCCTCAGCCTGTCCTGGTGCATGGGGTTACTCCTCCCTAGGTTCAGGACCCTACGCTTGCCTTTGTTGAATTTCATTAGGTTCCTCTCTAGCCTGTCCATCACAGTCCTTACACTTTGCACTAGAAAGAGAAGGTAGTATTTCTTTGACTGTACTTTCTGAACGTGACTGTACAACATTTCCAAAATAAAATGTTCTACTATGTGTTTCCTCCTCTAAACAAGTGCGGTGCCGTTTTTGTCTAATGCTAAAAGATCCAGCATTATGCTGGTAAGAATAAAGAGCCTACGTATAAGTGAAATCTCAAAGATGAATTGGCCTTAGAAGATAAAAGAAAAAAAAAATCTTTTTGTAGCTTTCAGAATTATGGTATGTATTAATATGACTAATGCTTGCCAAAAAGCATGCTGTAGCTTTTCTGTGTTACTGTTAGTCAGTCCAGTTATTTGACTTGGGGGAGAAAAAAGCTGGACTTCTGTGTAGCACATAACTTCCTAGAGCAGTGGTGTTAAATCTTACTGTTTATGTTCTTATTTCACCAAATGTTTTGCTTTCAAACTGAATTGAAGATGACATAAGTTTCTTTTTCTTACTAATATTCAGCTTACAAATAAAATTTTTTAAACACATTTTGGTTTGGAAAAAAAGAAGACTGGATGGATTACATCAACTGTATTTTGGAAAAAAGATTGTGAGGAAAAAGCAGATTTTTCCATTTAGATGTCTGACAGGTATTGCAGGCATCTAAAAATTAAAACAGATTACCTCATTTCTTTTAAAGCTCTTTTAAAAACTGCTTAAACTTTTAAAACTTGCTCAAGATTTGACTTATTTAGGAATATATGGTGCACAGCAACAGCATCTAGAAGTGCTCATTTAAGTGTACTTCTGGAAGTCTGTAGAGGTACCAGCCTCTGATTAGGACTTCTAAAAAGGTGTCTCATTCACTAGTAAGAGGCTTAACAAGCCAACCAGGCAGAGACAGGAAGGTGGTGGCAAGGAGAGGGTAGGCCAAGGGATGTCTGGAAGTGTGCTGTAGACCACATCTCAGCAGCTTGAATTCCAGTTGTGGTGGCAGAGAGATTCCAGTGATGCTGATATTGCTTCTGGAATGTTTTGGTATATTGCACTTTGTGAAGGGAAGTTGGTGAGCTGCTTATCTTTTGACTAGGAAGTGTGTAATACTGAAACTTCTTGCAAATAGCTTTTTTCCCCTCTCTTCTATCTGGAACTTGTTACATTTGGTAACTTGAATTGTTGCTTTTTTTTTTTTTCCAGTTCTTGAGCTTGAGTACATTGAGAAAGAATAAAAAGTGGGCATAGTTCTACAAATTAATCTGATATTTTAGTTGTTCCACTTTGATTCATGATCATGCACTGAGTGGTATTTGACAGTTTAATTGCTTGATTGTAGTTTGAAATGTCATCTCTGAAACCTGGTAAACTCCTGTTAATTATTTCTAGCTACAGTTAGTGATTGCTGTATAAATATTAGAGGTTCAGAAATACTATTGGATCATTTCATGTGTCTCTAGGATATAGAAATTTACTTCTGAAACTGCCATGTGATTATTTTATCTCATTTTTCGAAAGTTATTCTTCTAGGTCAGAGTTTTAGAATGAATGCTTCTGGTTTGATAGTTGTTTGGTAGCAAATTGAATAGGTTTTTTAAAAACCTATGTTTTCATTAGTAGAAAATGAATTATGCTCAAAGATAATTGTTTAAAATAATCTTCCTGAGGTACATAGTTAATCTTTCCTTTCATGTCCTTGTAATGTCTTACTAACTATAAGCTTACTAGCATGTATTTAAATGCATAGGAGAACACCAATAGTTAATAAATGTTGAGATGATAATGGAAAGCTACTTTTGCTATCAGTGGAACTTATTTGTTACTGTATGTCTTGTGATTACTTTGATATTGAAGGGAAGTTGGGTTTCTTAGTGACTTAATGTTCAGTAGCACTGATCTGATGTAGTTGGGATCTTAATCTTGAATATTTTTCGACAGTCTTTCACTATACTGTAAGTTTAGTTTTCCTTGATCTTGCTAATCCAGAGTCAGGCATAGTAACTCCTAACCTGGTGTGTCGCAGGAAGTTTTCCTTAAGTACAAAGCAGGGCATGAGTGGTATGAGATGGTGTTGATGGCTGTAATGTTTCCTTGTAGGAAAGGGGGGATTGGATTCTCATGAAGCTTTCTTTTAGGTGCTCAGATTAGGTATGCATGTTTGCCTTCAATGGGAGATGTAATGATTTTCTGTGTGTAATTAATGTTACTAGTAGTATAGAATGTCTGCGTTTTGATGTATAGGCATAAATTTGGACAGCTTCTCTCACTGAGTAGTTTTATTGTACTTCAAGCAATGAAGATAAACCTAATGATAAGTCATAGTATGAATTAAGAGACATGAATGCTCCATTCAGAAAGCCAGAGTCCTTTTTTATCTTGTTTTATCATTCCTATCACATTGGGCAGAGATTGATAGATAATTCTATGGGGTTATTTTATAAAATGACACTTGTCTTTCCCCTCTTTAATTAATGAGAGGAAGACTTGTTAAATTAGCTCATTAAAGTAGCTTCTTTAGGTAGGAGACTTTAATTTGCCAGATGTCTGCTGGAAACTCAGCAGAAAGGAGGCAATCTAAGAGGTTCCTGGAGTGTGTGGAAGATAATTTCCTAACACAACTGGTTAGTGAGCCCACGAGGGGAAGTGCCCTGCTAGACCTGCTGTTTACAAACAGAGAAGATCTGGTGGGAGATGTGGTGGTTGGAGGCCATCTTGGGCACAGCAACCATGAAATGATAGTTTTTGATTCTTGGGGAAAGAAGGAAGGGGGTCAACAAAACCTCTACCTTGGACTTGCAGAGGGCGAACTTTGGCCTGTTTAGGACACTGGTTCAGAGAGTCCCGTGGGAAATAGTTCTTGATAACAAAGGGGTCCAGGAAAGCTGGACATAATTTAAGAAATCTTAAAGGTGCAGGAGCAGGCCATCCCCATGAGCTGAATGATGAGCCGTGGGGGAAGAATTCTGGCCTGGTTGAACAGGGAGCTTTCGCAGGAACTTGGGGGGGGAAAGAAGGTTTATGATCTTTGGAAAAAGGGGCAGGCAACTCAGGAAGAGTACAAGGATGTCGCTAGGTGATGTAGAAAGAAAATTAGAAAGGCGAAAGCTCAACTAGAACTCAATCTGGCCACTGCAGTAAAAGATGATAAAAAGTATTTTTATAAATACATAAACAACAAAAGGAGATCAAGGGAATATCTCCGTTCTTTATTGGATGCGGGGGGAACATTGTGACCAGGGATGAGGAAAAGGCTGAGGTGCTTAATATCTTTTTTTGCCTCAGTTTTTCCCAGTAAATCCAGTTATCCTCAGGGCAGCTTGCCCCCCTGAGCTGGTAGATAGGGATGGGGAGCAGAATAGACCCCCTGTAATTCAGGAGGAAGTAGTTGATGACCTGCTGTGCCACTTGGATGCTCACAAGTCTATGGGACCGGATGGTATCCACCCAAGGGTACTGAGGGAGCTGGCGGAAGAGCTTGCTAAGCCACTCTCCATTATTTATTATCAGTCCTGGCTAACCAAGGAGGTCCCAGATGACTGGAGGCTGGCAAATGTGATGCCCATCCACAAGAAGGGCCAGAAGGAGGATCCTGGGAACTACAGGCCTGTCAGCCTGACTTTGGTGCCTGGCAAGGTCATGGAACAGATCATCTTGAGTGCGATTACACAGCACATACAGGACAATCAGGGGATCAGGCCTAGTCAGCATGGGTTTAGGAAAGGCAGGTCCTGCCTGACCAGCCTGATCTCTTTTTATGACCAGGTGACCCATCTAGTGGATGAGGGAAAGGCTGTGGATCTAGTATACTTGGACTTCAGCAAAGCCTTTGATACTGTCTCCCACAGCATTCTGGATAAGCTGGCAGCCCACAGCTTGGACAGGTGCACTCTTTGCTGGGTTAAGAACTGGCTGGATGGCCGGGCCCAGAGAGTGGTGGTGAACAGTACTGCATCCAGTTGGCATCCGGTTACTAGTGGTGTCCCCAAGGGCTCAGTACTAGGCCCAGTCCTGTTTAATATCTTCATTGATGATCTGAATGAGGGGATTGAGTGCACCCTCAGTAAATTTGTGGATGACACTAAGTTGGGTGGGAGTGTTGATCTGCCTGAGAGTAGGAAGACTCTGCAGAGGGACCTGGACAGGTTAGATAGATGGGCTGAGACCAATGGTATGAAGTTCAACAAGGCCAAGTGCCAGCTCCTACGCTTTGGCCATAACAACCCCATACAGCTCTACAGGTTGGGGGAAAAGAGTGGTTGGGAAGCAGTCCAGTGGAAAAGGACCTGGGGGTATTGGTGGACAGCCGGGTGAACATGAGCCAGCAGTGTGCCCAGGTGGCCAAGGCCAACAGCATCCTGGCTTATATCAGGAATAGTGTGGCCAGCAGGACTAGGGAAGTAATTGTCCCCCTGTACTCAGTACTGGTGAGGCCACACCTCGAGTACTGTGTCCAGTTCTGGGCCCCTCACTTCAAGAAAGACATTGAGGTGCTGGAGCGAGTCCAGAGGAGGGCAACAAAGCTGGTGAAGGGTCTAGAGGGTATGTCCTATGAGGAGCAGCTGAGGGAACTGGGATTGTTCAGTCTGGAGAAAAGGAGGCTGAGGGGAGACCTTATTGCTCTCTACAATTACCTGAAAGGAGGTTGTAGTGAGGTGGGGGTTGGCCTCTTCTCCCAGGCAACTAGCAACAGGACTAGAGGACATAGCCTCAAGCTGCACCAGAGGAGGTTCAGGTTAGACATTAGGAAAAACTTCTTCACAGAAAGGGTTATTAGGCATTGGAATGGGCTACCCAGGGAGGTGGTGGAGTCACCATCTCTGGAGGTGTTTAAGAGAAGACTAGATGTGGCACTTAGTGCCATGGTCTAGTTGACACAGTGGTGTTAGGTCAAAGGTTGGACTCGATGATCCAGAGGTCTCTTCCAACCTAGTTGATTCTGTATTTTAAGTGTAGAATTATAATGTCCTATCTCCAAAACAGGTAGGTTCCTGTGACAGTAGTCTTTAATTGAATGGAAAACATGGGGTCTGGTTGGGCTACTTGCTATAATAACCACTGGTACTGAGAAAAGCTGATTTCTCTGGAATAGAGGACTAAAAGATGAATATTTATTGTATACTCATTGGATTACATCAAGTAATGAACTGTCAAGAACTAGCCATGTGAATTAAGTTATGAAGGAGGACAATGAAAGTCAATACATGATGCTGACTGAATTACTTTTAACCAGATAATGAAAAACACCTCGAAGGTATTTAACCAGTTTATAACAGAGTGGAGACTTGAACCCAAAAGTTCTGCTACGCGGTCAAGGGATGAAAAGAAATTATGGGTATTATAAAAAGTTGATATATGCACAGATTTAAGCTTTGTTCTGTTACTCTAGCTTGAACATCCTAAATTACTGCTGCAGTTGATGTTCAGAGACAGATAATGTTTATTAAAGATATCCTTCATTACTGTAAAACGCTGTAGTTTTTTCATTCCTAAAGTCAAGCTTTCAATGGGGACTTCTATGTACATGGTTAGGAGTGGAAGTTGATGGCAGTCCTGTAGTGGTAGATCCAGGGGATTCAGCTTTGGAGTTAGAAGGTCTAGGGTCTGTCATTAAAAGAACACACAGAAATGCTTTGTAGAGTTCAAAGTCCAACTTCTAGGGGAAACTCGCCTTTCAGCTTGTATTGTCTTTGCCTTGATTACTGTCTATTCTGATAGTGCCATTGTTGCTTTTGTACAGAGGGACTTGTACGATCTCATGCAGTGACAGTGTGTGATATATCAAGAAGTAACATGGTATGCATAGAATAACTTAACCTTGAGAGGTCCCTTCCAGTTTATCTGCTGTGCCCCCCCCCCCCCTGCTCCAGGCAGTCTCACAGAAAGGCCAGCACTAATTTAATCCTGGTGATAATTTATATTAATAGATTTTTCAAACCCATTTACAAATTCTTAACAATGAAGTGTTTATCTCATGAGTTCTAAGGCTTTTCCAGAAAGGACTTGGCTGGTCAGGACAGCTCTTCTGCATGGGTCTTGAAAAATGCTTAGAGAAATGTCATGCTTGATAACTTTTAAGAATGCTTAAACTGAGCCATGTGTGCACTTTGTGTTTTTTGTCACTAGAGATAACTACCTATACAGGAAGAGTTCAAAAAGCTTATGTTCCAACTTAAATTTGAGCTTGATTTTCCTTGGTTTTGGTTATACTGAGATGATATATACTCATGTAAAAATCTTAATGGAAATATGCTATTGGTTATTAGTCATCTTTAGAACATTTTGTTATTGTGTTGTAAAGAGATGTTTAGACAGTTCTGTGGAAATGCCTGGACTAGGATTGAGTAATGAATGCAGTTTGCATAATGGAGATATTTTTAGTAAACTAGTTTGTTTCCAGAAACAGTAATTGGAAAGAACTGTTGCTTAATGAAGGCAGTAATGATGTTTTATATTAATATACAAGTTGCAAGCCATTCCCCTTCAGAATGGACTTTTGAAAGGATGGGTTTCTTGAGTATCTATTGCTTGTAGTTATTTGGAGCTTGGAACAGACAAGAAGATAAAAAACTGAAGTCTGCCTGAGACAGCAGTCCTAGCAGACCTAGTGAATTGTCTTAATAAATTGCTATTATGAAGAACTTAATAAATACTCATGTTATAAATTAGGGCTGGAATAAACATGTTTTAGCTCTTCTTTACCAAAAGAACAAGAACACTATACATGAAAGAGCTAAACTGGCAATTTCCAATTTTAACCTTCTCATTTTCTTACACATAGTCTGAAGAAAGAGTGAGAGTTCTTTCCAGTAATCAGCTGCTAATAATAAAAAAAAAAAACTTTCCTCACTTTTTTAAAGATACTGTTAGTTGAACAACCCTCCTTCCTCTGTCTAGCAGTATTTCTGGTTTATTTATAGTGTGATGCTGGCCACCATTAATAATTGGGCACTTGTGAGAGGAAGTACAGATTGACATCTTCAAAAATAAATTGACAAGTTAACATGCTTCATACATTTGTCAATTTAAAGAGATACAGAAGCTTCCTGTGAGAGCCTTTTTCACAGAAACTTTAAACTCTGCAAATATTTAAGTTTTAAAATAAAGATGTGTATTTATTTTTAATTGAAGGGAATGTCAGTGCTAAACAAATATTCTTAGTAGTATTGTTTAAAGCACTCTTAGTGTGAAGAATCATGTCTTGCAAAATAGATTTTTTCAAAAATTCACCGTGACATTAATAGTACATTGGAATCTTACTGTTACATTTCATATTTTATACAATCTAAAAGAATTTCAGAAGCAGTTGGAGTGGTAGTGTATAGAAGTGGACCCACTTGGAGGACTAATGTGGGTAAACTTTGGATTAGCTTTTTCTAGCTACTGCTCTGAACTTTGATCTTGTTAACAGACCTGTTTATGATAAGAATGATGTCATTGTGACTTTTATCTATGGATAGGTTTGATTCTGTCAGCTGCTAGTTAAGTTGAATGGGAACTGATAGCTTTTAGTTGGTGAAAACTTTTATTAAAAAAGCTAAGCTATAAATCCCTGCCCTGGGCAGAAATACCATAGCAGTAAATTGTAATAATTGCTAATTGCACAGGGATATATTGTTTCCAACTGTCTGAGATTGGAAAACAATCTGTTTTAGTATGAAGTGATGAGCATTTAATTAATTCATTTTCTGTAACTTGATAAAGTGCTTCCTCAGCCTTAATTGCTACTAAAAAGATGACCTGAGTAAACTAAGATATAGAATACAAGCCCTAACTAGATAGAGATTTATTTAGGACACAAGGCAAATTAGTACTTTTAGGCTTTGGTGTGTACCTTGAATAATCAAATAGTTACATCCAGATTGGTGGAAAATCTTGGCTAAATGGGAGAGAAATCTGAATGGAGATTCTAGACAGCACATCCAAAAAACCCTACAGAGGCATGTGTGGTCAGTAATGCTTACTCATGTGAAAGGCCCAAGGTGATTGTATTCTGGAGAGGAAAATGCCAGAGCAACAGAAGAGTGAGGGAGAGGAAAAAGTTGATGCCTAGGAGATAATTGTTGAGAGGGCACGGAGTAAATGCACGCAGACCAATATGATCGTTAAGCAGATCTCGTTTATTTGCGTATCTGAGGGTACATTTATACTATTCTATTTCCGTGCACGCTCCGTGTACGTGTCATCTCTATTATGATTGGTTAGTATGCTTTGTTCACACGCCTCTATATTAGTTCTGATTGGCTTATGCTAAAAAGTTATATCTTGCAGGTGCTGCATTCTTTCTTATTTTTCAACTTCCCCATGTCTTATTTTTCTCATAGCCAAGGTCCTCAACTTCCCCCATATCTTGTTGGTCTCATAGCCAAGGCCCTTGTTCTGTATTATGATTGGCTAGTTCATCACCACCCCATTACCACCCCCTGGACATGCCTGGACATAGCTCGTTCAGTGCGTCGTTCCCACCGTTGTCCTGTGGGAACCCCACAATAATGAGATGGGGCTGGTGGTGGTGAGGCAGGCAGAAGTTGCTTGGAACATGGGATTCTTCTGGACAATTATTTTTATCATTCACATCCTCTATACAAATTTGTATATGAATCTTACAGTCTTTGAGTTATTTGAACCAGCAATGGATGGGTTGATGTTCAAAGTGAAAATGTCAGAATGTTGTCCTGTATTTTTTTAAAGAGCTATAGAGTGCTAATATCCTTGGCAAGCAAGAAGCAATTATTTGGCTGGGTGAAGAAATGGAAGATTTCTTCCTTAGTATGTATTGAGGAAATTAAGTCAAAAGTGGAAAAATACGCATGCAGATCAGCTTATGTGAGACTGTTAATTATTATGGAATTCATCATCATAATATGAACAAGATGTGAAAAAAAAAAATCAGTAATGTGTATTAAATAACCAAATATTTTAGGATTACTTAATATTGCTGAAGAATTCAGCTTTAATACTTGAATATAATAATATGTTACCACACACTTGAAATTAGGGCTGTAATTCAACAGTACTTCTGTCAACTTTTTATCAATTAGAATATCATTTCCCCACTTTTTTTATTAAAAGAATTAAGTTTTAAAAGTGTTCATGATTTGACATCTACTTCAGGATCATAATTCCTGCCCATGGGTTATATCTGAGCATTTTCATGCTGTGGAACATTTCTCACAGATGCTATACTAAGTCTTAAATAATTCCAGTGTTTGCATTTGGTGTTAAAGCTATTTGCTATACCTCAGCAAATTTTTCTGTGATATTTGCAATCCTTATTCTTGCTCAATCTGAATTTCTGTGAATCTTCCTAAGATTGATTTATTGTTAGTGGATACTGTTTGTTCATATGTCACCCCCCTCCAGGGTTGTAGTGTTGGTCAACAGTCCTGCTAGGCAACCTGCTGTTGATTATCTGATCTGTCCTGTGATAGCCATTAATGACATTTTTAACATCTCTACTGAGGATTTGTGTAATACCAGACCTCACTTTCTGATATGCATTCCTGGAATGCTAAGTAAAAGGGTCAGGATACTTTTTTTTTTATATTTACTAATATGCAACTGCCCCAGGCCATTTCTGTTTTGCTGCCTCCTAAAGTTGCTAACTCATCAGCCTTTTGCTTCTATTCATACACACAGTAGTTCTTCACAGATGACTTCTTTAGTGTTGTTTCTGCTTCTCAGAGTTCATCTTTTTGCCTCCTCCTTTAGACATAAACTTCAGTTGCTGCTTTTGCCAGCAACTTTTGCTTTTGGAGGAGTGTTACTTTCCCAGGCTGCAGCAGGTGCATTGCCCTGTTGCTCAGCTGTTTTGTTTTTGTTTTTTTTTTTTTTTCCTGCCCCTTGTGTAGCTGCTGCTGCTTAGAGCAAAAGCAGTTTTCCCAGCTCTGGAGGTTGCACTTTTTCACTGACCAGTAATTGACCATTAATGAGTTGTTTATGGTTCTGGGGCCTCTGCTTTTAGCCTGTGTCCATATTTTCAAGGCTTTTGTTATCTCATGTTTAAATTGTATGTCATAACAAGAGACACCTGGTACCAAGCTCTAGTTCACTGAGCCAGTTTTCATAACAAGTTGATAATGAGCCTTACAGATCAGGACTGGGGCCTTGCATAGTTAGCATAAGGCTAGTGGCCTGTGCTAGGATCATGGAATGGTTTGGGTTGGAAGGGACCTTAAAGACCATCTAGTTCCAACCCCCCTGCCACATGCAGGGATACCTTTCCACTAGACCAGGTTGCTCAAAGCCCCATCTAACCTGGCCTTGAACACTGACAGGGAGGGGGCAGCCACAACTTCTCTGGGCAACCTGTTCCAGTGTTTCACTACCCTCACAGTAAAAAATTTCTTCCTAATATCTAATCTAAATCTACCCTCTTTCAGTTTAAAACCATTCCCCCTCATTCTGTCACTACTTGTCCTTGTAAAAAGCCCCTCTCCCACTTTCCTGTAGGCCCCCTTCAGGTACTGGAAGGCTGCTATGAGGTCTCCCTGGAGCCTTCTCTTCTCCAGGCTGAAGAGCCCCAACTCTCTCAGCCTGTCTTCATAGGAGAGGTGCTCCAGCCCTCTGATCATCTTCGTGGCCCTCCTCTGGACACCACAGCAGGCATGTCACCGCTGTGACTGCCCTACCATCCCAGGTGCCCCTGAATAATAGGTATGAGGCTCTGCAAGGGGACCAGGACAGTAATGAGGAGGATGGTTTGGCTAGCTCAGAGGTGCTGCTGAGGTTAAGTTGACCTAAGCCCTGTGTCAAAACAGCATCCATAAAGAAAAAAAGATGGGTCATTGTCTTGGGAGACTCCATCCTGAAGGGAACAGAAGGCCCAATATGCAGATTGGACCTGCTTCACAGGGAAGTCTGCTGCCTCCCTGGGGCCTGGGTTAAAGATGTGAAGAGGAAGCTTCCCACCCTGGTAAGGCCCTCAGATTATTATCAGTTATTGATATTTCAGGTTGGCAGTGAGGAAGTAGCTATGAGAAGTCAGAGGGCAATTAAGGGAGACTTCAGTGCCTTGGGTTGACTGGTTAAGGGGTCAGGGGCACAAGTAGTGTTCTCCTCTATCCCTCCAGTTGTGGGGTGTGATAAAGGAAGAAACAGGAAGAGCCAGGGGATCAATACCTGGCTCAGAGACTGCTGTTACCAGCACGATTTTGGGTCCATCTACATGACACCAGGCCTTCTGGCTGCAGATGGGGTACACCTGTCTCAAAGGGGGAAAAGGATCTTTGCAGAGGAGCTAGCAGGGCTCATTGAAAGAGCTTTAAACTAGTATGGAAGGGGGAAGGGAATAAAACCAGGCTTGCTAGAGACAAGCCCAGGGGTGGCACACCAGTGTTTGAGGGACCGTGTGCTAGCGAGGTCCTTTGGTCTGCCAGCTCAGTGGTGGCGGGGGGGTGGAGACCCATGTGGCAACAGGGACGCAAGGGTTAGTGATGATTTAGAAACCGCAGAAGTGCCCCAAATAGTCATACAGGAATTAGGGCTTCTCCCTTCACAAAGGTGGCAGGATCTTAGCCCAATTGAAGTGCATCTACACCAATGCATGCAGCATGGGCAACAAACAGGAGGAGATGGAAGCCATTGTGCAGCCGGAAAACTATGATGTAGTTGCTGTCATGGAAACATGGTGGGATGACTCGCACAACTGGAGTGCTGCAATGGATGGCTATAAACTCTTCAGAAGGGATAGGCAAGGATGGAGAGGTGGTGGGGTGGCCCTGTATGTTAGGGAGTGTTTTGACTGTCTAGAGCTTGAGGATGGTGATGATAGGGTTGAGTGTTTATGGATAAGGATCAGGGGGAAGGCCAACAAGGCAGATATCATGGTGGGAGTCTGCTATAGACCAGCCAACCAAGATGAAGAAGTAGATGAAATATTCTATAAGCAGCTGGGAGAAGTCTCGCGATCAGTAGCCCTTGTTCTCGTGGGGAACTTCAACTTACCGGATGTCTGCTGGAAATACAATACATCAGAGAGGAAACAGTCTCGGAGGTTCCTGGAGTGTGTGGGAGATAACTTCCTGACACAGCTGGTGAGTGAGCCAACTAGGGAAGGTGCCCCACTGGACCTGTTTTTTGTGAACAGGGAAGGACTTGTGGGTGATGTGATGGTTGGAGGCCATCTTGGGCATAGTGATCATGAAATGGTAGAGTTTTCGATTCTTGGAGAAGTAAGGAAGGGGGTCAGCAGAACTGCTACCTTGGACTTCTGGAGGGCAGACTTTGGCCTGTTTAGGAGCCTGGTTGGCAGAGCCTCTTGGGAGGCAGTCCTGAAGGGCAGAGTGGTCCAGGAAGGCTGGACACTTCAAGAAAGAAATCTTAAAGGTGCAGGAGCAGGCCCTCCCAATGTGTTGGAAGATGAGCTGGTGGGGAATAAGACCGGCCTGGCTGAACAGAGAACTTTGGCTGGAACTCGGGGGGGAAAAAAGGAGAGTTCATGATCTTTGGAAGAAGGGGCAGGTGACTCAGGAGGACTACAAAGATGTGAGGTTATGCAGGGAAAAAATTAGAAAGGCCAAAGCCCAACTAGAACTTAATCGGGCTACTACTGTAAAAGACAATAAAAAATGTTTCTATAAATACATTAGCCACAAGAGGAGGGCCAAGGAGAATCTCCATCCTTTACTGGATGCGGGGGGAAATGTAATGTCAAAGGATGAGGAAAAGGCTGAGGTGCTTAATGCCTTCTTTGCCTCAGTCTTTAGTAGTAAGATGAGTTGTTCTCCAGGTACCCAGCCTCCTGAGCTGGAGGACAGGGATGGGGAGCAGAATGAAGCCCCCATAATCCACAGGGAAATGGTTAGTGACCTGCTACACCACTTAGACACGTGCACAAGTCTATGGGGCTGTACTGAGGGAGTTGGTGGAAGAGCTCACCAAGCCACTTTGCATCATTTCTCAGCAGTTCTGGCTAACCGGGGAGGTCCCAGGGGACTGGAAGTTAGCAAATGTGACACCCATCTACAAGAAGGGCCGGAAGGAGGATCTGGGGAACTACAGGCCTGTCAGTCTGACCTCGGTGCCAGGGAAGGTTATGGAGCAGATCATCTTGAGTGCCATCACGCAGCACATACAGGACAACCAGGTGATCAGGCCCAGTCAGCATGGGTTTATGAAAGGCAGGTCCTGCTTGACTAACCTGATCTCCTTTTATGACAAGGTGACCTGCTTTCTGGATGAGGGAAAGGCTGTGGATATTGTCTACCTGGGCTTTAGTAAAGCCTTTGACACAGTCTCCCACAGCATTCTCCTGGAGAATCTGGCTGCTAAAGGCTTGGATTGGCATATGCTTTGTTGGGTAAAAAACTGGCTGGATGACCGGGCCCAAAGAGTTGTGGTGAATGGAGTTAAATCCAGTTGGCGGCTGGTCACAAGTGGTGTTCCCCAGGGCTCAGTATTGGGGCCAGTTCTCTTTAACATCTTTATCAATGATCTGGACGAGGGGATTGAGTGCACCCTCAGTAAGTTTGCAGATGACACCAAGATGTGCGGGAATGTTGATCTTCTTGAAGGTAGGAAGGCTCTGCAAAGGGATCTGGACAGGCTGGATCGATGGGTCAAGGCCAACTGTATGAGGTTCAAGAAGGCGAAGTGTCGGGTCCTGCGTGTGGGTCACAACAACCCCATGCACTGCTACAGGCTTGGGGAAGAGTGGATGGAAAGCTGCCTGCCAGAAAAGGACCTGGGGGTGTTGATCAGTGGTTGGCTGAACATGAGCCAGCAGCGTGCCCAGGTGGCCAAGAAGGCCAATGGCATCCTGGCTTATATCAGAAATAGTGTGGCCAGCAGGACTAGGGAAGTGATTGTCCCCCTGTACTCGGCACTGGTGAGGCCGCACCTTGCATACTGTGTTCACTTTTGGGCCTCTCACTACAAGAAAGACATTGAGATGCTGGAGAGTGTCCAAAGAAGGGCAACAAAGCTGGTGAAGGGTCTGGAGAACAAGTCTTATGAGGAGTGGCTGAGGGAACTGGGGTTGTTTAGCCTGGAGAAGAGGAGGCTGAGGGGAGACCTTATTGCTGTCTGCAGGTACCTGAAAGGAGGTTGTAGTGAGGAGGGTGCTAGTCTCTTCTCCCAGGTAACAAGTGATAGGGTGAGAGGAAATGGCCTCAAGTTGTGCCAGGGGAGGTTTAGATTGGATATTAGGAAAAATTTCTTCATGGAAAGGGTTGTCAAGCATTAGAACAGGCTGCCCATGGAAGTGGTGGAGTCACCATCCCTGGAGGTATTTAAAAGATGAGTAGATGTGGTGCTTAGGGATATTGTTTAGTGGTTGACTAGGTAGTTTTAGGTTAATGGTTGGACTTGATGACCTTAAAGTTCCTTTTCAATCAAAACAATTCTATGATTCTGTAATGCTTTCTCTAAGTTGCTCCACCCTGACAGATCTAGGATAGTTAATGATATTAAAAAAAAAACCTTGCAAAATTAATTATTTAGTAACTTTAATGTTTATACTTCCAAAGCCAGTTGTCTTCAAAAATAACTCGTAGAGAAAAAAGGATCTTTATGCACTTTTATGATTGCATTGGGTGTATGCGGCAAGGGTGGGGGCTTCAGGGCAGCCTATATGAGGAGAGGCTGGGGCTGCTGTGCACTGGACACAGCAAGTTCCAGCTGTTTCCAGTGGACCCACTGCAGGGCACAGCTGAGCCCCTCAGCCACTGTGGTGGTGTCTTGGGGTAAACAGTTAAGAAAAGGCCAAAAATGCTGTGCTGCAGTGTGAGAAAGAGTGAAGAAAAAGTGTGAGAAACAGCCCTGCGGTGAGAGCAGGAGGAGGTGCTCCATGCACTGAGCAGAGGTCCTCTGCAGCCCCTGGAGGAGACCACTGTGCAGCAGGCATTTTCCTGCAGCCTGTGGAGAGGACTCTGCTGGACTGGATATCCACACTGTGGCTTGTGGAGGACCCCACACCACAGCAGCTGGATATGCACTGAAGGAGACTGCAGCCTGTGGAGAGCCAATGTTGGAGCAGGTTTATTCTGAAGGACTGCAGCCATGGAGAGGAACCATGCTGGAGCAGGGGAAGAAAGTGAGGAAGGAGTGGCAGAGTTGTGTTATAAACTGACTGCAACCCCCCATTCCCCTGCACCTGTGTTTTCAGTTTTGTCTTTGTTTCTCACCATCCAACTCTATTTTTAATTGACAATAAATTAAATTAATTTTCACCAAGTCGAGTCTGGTTTGCCCATGATGGCAATTGGTAAGTGATCTCCCTGTCTTTATCTTGACCCTCAGCTTTTCATCTTATTTTCTTCTCCTGTACAGTTGAGGAGGGGGAATGAGAGTGTGGCTCGGTGGGGGTCTGGCAGCCAGATAGGGTATATACCCACTGCAATAATCTAGAGAGTCGTCATAGATATAGCTTGTGATTAATGTACTTGTTTGAAAGAATAAGAAGGGACAAGGATTGTTCCTGAGCAGAGGCAGAATTTTACTGCATGTACTCCAACTCTGTGGAAGAAAGAGATCTCTAAAGGAAAATAGAGTGATGATGCTTGTTCAGAGGAAATAATGTTAAGGGAGGATACAACAAGGAGTAGATCATCTGGATGAGCAGTGTTCAGGCTGTATTCTGAAAATGAGCAGTGACTCCAGAAAGAAATACACTAACTTGATTAAATACTTCTCCTTAGTATTTAATAGGGCATGAGAGACCATGTTTTTAGAGCTATCTTGTCTGGTAAAATTCTTACCAAGCATAGTATTAATTGGTAAAACAGATAGCTTTCCCCCCTCCCCATTAAGAGAATTTTGTAAAACCTAAGTAAACCAAAATGCATTGCTTCACAAAATGCCTTTTCTAAAGCAATGATTTCTCACAATTTTGCGATAGTTCTATTAGAGGAAATAAAACAGGTAGTACTTAATATTTGCTTTCATTGTAACATTGCTTTTATGAATATAGTTCTCTTACGAGATCTTATGGCTGTGATAACTCAGTCCACAGAAAAGTAAATAATCTGGTGTTCTAGCAGGATGAATGTGAAAATTAGCATTAGAAGTTTCATGGAATATGGCTTAACTATGACTGGAATTTAGAAATTCAAGAATATAGTGAAATATCAAGGATTATATTCAGTAGCTGAACAGGTTTGCACATTTAGCTGTGGGTAAAATCAATGTGCAGCTGATATCAGTTACCTAGTGCTTATTGCTGAGTTAAAAGTTAACCATGGCTTTTGCAGGTTGAGCTAATTTTGACAACAATAAACAATTGCCAAGTTAAGGCCAAGAAAATGTAAACTGGTTTCTGGAATGTCAAGGTCCAGAACAAAGGCATAATGATTTGATTAAGGTTTCTCGTGCATGTGGCCAACTTGGCAAAGCAAGCAGGGATTTAATCAAGGAGGTGATTTGGGCAAATCATGCCTGACAAATTTGGTGGCCTTCTACGACGGGGTTACAGCACTGGTGGATAGGGGAAGAGCAACTGATGTCATCTACCTGGACTTGTGCAAAGCATTTGACAGTGTCCCGCACAACATCCTTGTCTCTAAATCGGAGAGACATGGACTTGATGGATGGACCACTCGGTGGATAAAGAACTGGCTGGATGGTAGCACTCAAAGAGTTACGGTCAATGGCTCAATATCCAAGTGGACATCAGTGATGAGAGACATTCCTCAGGGGTCTGTATTGGGACCAGTCCTGTTTAACATCTTTGTTGGTGACATGGACAGTGGGATTGAGTGCGCCTTCAGCAAGATTGCCAATGACACCAAGCTGTGCGGTGTGGTCGACACACTGGAGGGAAGGGATGCCATCCAGAGGGACCTGGACAGGCTTGAGGGCTGGGCCTGTGCAAACCGGATGAAGTTCAACAAGGCCAAGTGCAAGGTCCTGCATGTGGGTCGGGGCAATCCCAAGCACAAATACAGGCTGGGCAGAGAATGGATTGAGAGCAGCCCTGAGGAGAAGGACTTGAGGGTGATGGTTGATGAGAAGCTCAACATGAGCCGGCAGTGTGTGCTTGCAGCCCAGAAGGCCAACTGCATCCTGGGCTGCATCAAAAGAAGTGTGGCCAGCAGGTTGAAGGAGGTGATTCTGCCCCTCTGCTCTTGTGAGACCCCACCTGGAGTACTGCATTCAGCTCTGGGGCCCCCAACATAAGAAGGACATGGAGCTGTTGGAGCGAGTCCAGAGGAGGGCCACAAAGATGATCAGAGGGCTGGAGCACCTCTCCTATGAAGACAGGCTGAGAGAGTTGGGGCTGTTCAGCCTGGAGAAGAGAAGGCTCCAGGGAGACCTCATAGCAGCCTTCCAGTACCTGAAGGGGGCCTACAGGAAAGCTGGAGAGGGACTTTTTACAAGGACAAGTAGTGACAGAATGAGGGGGAATGGTTTTAAACTGAAAGAGGGTAGATTTAGAGTATATATTAGGAAGAAATTCTTTCCTGTGAGGGTGGTGAGACCCTGGAACAGGTTGCCCAGAGAAGTTGTGGATGCCCCCTCCCTAGCAGTGTTCAAGGCCAGGTTGGATGGGGCTTTGAGCAACCTGGTCTAGTGGAAAGGTATCCCTGCCTGTGGCAGGGGGGTTGGAACTAGATGGTCTTTAAGGTCCATTCCAACCCAAACGATTCTATGATTCTAAGTATCCTTAGCTGAACTACCTTCATTATAATACTAAAATACCTGCTCACAGGTCAGGAAGACCCTTGCCCAGGTGAGGACCCTTCCTCTGCGCAGGCGCTATAGTGTGAGAAATGACTAAGCAGATATTATATGCTAATTGTTAACCAATCATTGTAGCTGGAGTGTATCATCCTGTAATGCATGTGTATAAAAGATATCGCAGTGATGATTTCTGGTGTGCTTGATATGTGGAAGACCACTGATCATCCAGGCTTGTGCAAACCTGAAATAAATAAGCAATGTTTCTCCTGAGTGTGTGACAATTGGCTTATTGCACACCGGGCCACGAATCTGCTTTTTGGACAACACAGCTGTACTAAATTTTTCTTAATCTTGTATTAAAAAAATGACTTTTTTGCATCACAAAAAAAACCCAGTAAAAACTGGTATGTCAAAGCTTCAGGGATAAATAGTTTTGTACTGCTGAATTAGGTGAGCACAATGTTTGTCTTTACTTGGTTTGTATATGTTATTACAGTGTATAACACTGGTGTATTGTAAGCTGCAGTTATCTTCATAGCAGTATATGGTATTGTTTTGTTAATAACTGCGAACAGGTGGAGCTAGGATAGATAACAGCCTCTGTCACATTTATGCTAGTGCTGTTCCTGGCTGAGAGATAAAGAATGGCAATTCTTGTTTTCTGTAGCCTGTATTGTTTGTCTTGTGTCCTAGTGCCCTGCTCAGTATTTTCTTAATAAAAAAAAAACTTCAGAATTATTTTAAAATAACTTCACTGTAGATAAGTTTTAGTTCTGCAGTGGGAATAGCAGCACAAACACCCTTTATAATTGCAATGCACAGACTTGAGTCAGATCTGCTATGAACTGCCCTGGCTTTCCTCTGTAGAGAAAAGAAGAAATACCATTTAGAGTAGAGAGAGAGACTGGTTTAGCAAGCAAAAGTTTCTTCAAGTATTCCCCCCCTGCCCATGGAGTACTCTTGAAGGTTATGAAGCATATAA
Source organism: Nyctibius grandis (assembly GCF_013368605.1). Lineage (NCBI taxonomy): Eukaryota > Metazoa > Chordata > Aves > Nyctibiiformes > Nyctibiidae > Nyctibius > Nyctibius grandis. Next base: position 20,723,232 of record NC_090694.1, on the reverse strand, counting down.
AAACACTTAATCCTCCCTTGTGTAATTTGCCTTAAGCACTTGAACCAATATTTTTCAAGCAGATATCACTCTGAAGCTTGTTTCATGAATACCTCAGCCTTGAGAGCTGTATAGCAGGAAGGATTTTGTGGCAATGCAGCAAACTATGACTCATGAGACCTGAGCTGGCTGCAGACTTCCTCAGTAACTGTAGCCAAGTAAATGTTTCTTTGTGTAAACTGCTTTTTTAGAATTTAAGAGCTAGTATCAGTTGGTTTTATACAGAAAAATCTGGGACACATGAATACTTGCAATTGCCTTTATTTCTGCAGGTGCCTTGGAAGAAAGCTTTAGGAGGTGTACAGAAAGGACGTTTGGCAATGATGGAGGCTTATTTCTTGCAGTGTATTCTTGCATAGAATTAGGATTTAGCTGTTTTTCTTTGAAATGCTGTCTCTAGAAGAAGCCCTTGGTGCACAATGCAGGCTGCCTCTGCCACAGACTCTTAAAGTCTGCCAAACTCACCTTTGAAAGCTCTATAAAGGTTTTCAGGTGCTCCCATTCAGAGTGTCATGTCAGTCTGGGTTTTGTTCCCCAGTGCCCTCTCAATTTGTATATGCTGCTGAGGGGTGCGGGTGTTAGGAAAAAGCAGCTGAAGTTCTCCAACCTGCTTTTAGGTCTTGAGGGTAGATAGTGATTCCTACTTGCTTTCTGCTTCCCTGTGTGACTGAAACATTCCTATCTTTCTTGCCTTGTCTTGCTTGTGAAAGGGTAGTAGGACATATCCTGGCTTCAACACAGGTCCTTAGCTTGTTACACTTGAAAATCACTGTTTCTCCTGCAATGTCTTGTCAGGTGGCTTGCGAAGAACTATACCATTTTATGGTCCCTTCTGAGCATATGGAGGAAAGTGAACACTAGGCTAGAAATGGTGAACTTGAGATCTGAATGAAGTGAGGTGAGATCTACAGGAAGAAAGTAAAGGGAAGAGAAATGGAAAAACTTGAAGCAAGTGTAAGGAGAGGCTCAAACTAGTTTGAGGAGGATGTTAGAAGAATAAAGGACAGACCTGAGAAGTGGTGAATAATGCTTTGTGGTCTCTGCTAGATGCAATGACAGAAAACAATAAAAGCATTTATAGCAAGAGGGAAACCAAGGAAGTTTGTCCAGAGCTCAGTGGGGAGGAGAATGTAACAGATATGATATCAAAAAATGATGTATTTGTCTGCCAAGTTATCAATGAAAATGAAATATGAGCTCATTCTTGGTTGAAAAAAGGGTTAATCAACAATTTGACTTGTTCTGGGTTAAGAAAAGAACAGGTCACATGTGGTTCAGATGTTTTATTTGATTTTGGTAAAATGCATATTAGAGAACTTGACTTTTGTGGTCAGTGAATTCAGGGGTCTTATGGTGGAGCCTATCTTTATAAAATGCAGAGGAATAGGAGGGGAATAATAGATCTGATTTCAGTTGCAAGAAAAATATGGAAAATAGACAATTAATAAGTACTATAAGATGGTAAATAGGTAACATGCATTTGTCAAGAGCAAATCATGTATCTCCTACTTAACTTCCTTTTCAAGCAGTATTTAGCATTGCTAGTGGAGTTTTCTTATCTTTAAGCAACTTGTCTAACAGGACCACCTGTTCAGCTGGCTTTTTTGTAATATGAAATTGCACAGTGAGCTGAGGATAACCCTAGACCTGATTTTTATGTGGCCTAGTCTCTTATCTATAGGTAATGCAGAAGTGTGCATGTAGTGAATGGCCTGAAAAGCTAGACCTCAAGGAAAACATTTCCCTTCCTTGTTGTAGCAACAGGGCATAGTTTTTCAAATATAGTAAAAGTTGCTATGCAAAGAAAGGGAATACATAAACCTGCCTTTGAAAAGGGCAGAAAAGTAATGGTCTTAAATCACAATAAAAGATGTTTAGGTTAGAGATGGAGGGAAAAAAATGACAGCAAGGATGGTTGTGCACTGGAATAAGTTGTGTGTGGAAGCATGGAATCAGTAGTACTGCAGGCTTTTAACATTAGTTTTGGCAAGTCTTTCTAACAGTGTAACATGTAATTACTTTTAACTCCTTCCGAAGGGCCTCAGAGAGAGATCGAGCAGAGGAATACTGTCATGGCAGGAAAAACTTTGATAGCCAATTCTTGTACACTTGATTTTTGGGAGAATCTTCCATTGTTGTAGGTGCATATCCCCCACCACACAGCTAAAGGAGGTCCTGGCAGAGGGATGGCTGGGAACAGGTTTATAAGCCTGACACATTGATGTGGCAGGCTTGCTACCCTAAAGCAGATAAACATCTTCCTCATGTATAATAATAATAACAACGTAGCAAATGCAGTTTGAAAAAGAGGAGCCTGAACTAGAAGACTTGATGTCCTTTACATCTCTATGTTCTGTGGTTCAGTGAAGGCAAAGCAGCATATGTAAACAGTTTTGAAAGTTGTTTGAATTGAATTAAGTTCAGATGGTCAGGTATTAAGGGAATTAGTAGCTGCAGTTGATTCAGCTGATTGTCAGCTTTGTCAGTTGCTGGATTTTTTTTTTTTTTTTTCTGTGGGAAGTTTAAAATTCTTTAAATTGAGCTTAGGTTAATGTTAAAGAAAATTGGCAGAGTCCGGGTCTCTAGGTTTGCTGGTTTTATTAAACAACTCAGCGTTGGACCACCACCGCAGTGAATGGTACCTGACTCAAATTCACTATCGGTTTATATAGAAACTAATAAGCAATTACATCATAAACTTTTCATAAGCTTCTGTTAAAATTCTACTAGCTACTTCAATTCTTCTTTTCTTCAATTGTCAGGAGTCCACAAAAGTCCATTCTTTTCAATTGCTTAGCTGATCTTTATGTTCTGGTTCCGCTCCGACTCCGGTCGACACCCCGTCCTTAATGTTCTTGCTGTGATCAGCGTCCCGTCTTGATCCGTGTCGAGCAGAGTCTGGTTTCCACTGCCAGCGTCTCCTAAGTATTAACCTAAAATAGCTGAAGTCTATTTAGAACTTTATTTCTATTAATGTTTATTTCTAAGTATCCTATATTTCTTTTAAGGTAAAGAAAAGGTTAACCATACATCCCCTTTACTAAAATCATCAGAAGGTAATACTTCTAGGCCTACTCCTGCTTAGCTACTCATTAAGCTTTGATTGATGATTTGTTCAGTCATAGGTCAGGATTACACAAGGAGCTTTGAGAACAATATTCATGGATTGTGAAAGCCCACCTGTGTTTATTCAGATAGACTTATATTAATTATTCTATTCTTCATTCTATTTCACCCCTGTTGATCCTTGTCTCCCTAACTCATAAGAACTTTTACATTAATTATGTGAAAATTTCTATAACAGTTAAGATGCTTGACCAAATATGTGAAACTTCAAGTACTTTTGTTAAACTCTTCCTAGCTCATTTTTTATTTGCTAGTTGGCTTTTGTACTTTTATTCCTCCTTAGTATATTTAAACAAGAAAGATTGTGTATTATGTAAGTAGCTTCTGATTTCCAGATCCTTAGAAAATAATTCTTGCTGGCACTGAACTGTTGTGCATGACACAACAAGTGAGACTTGCTTTTAGGTTTTCTTTTGTGGAGTGTTTCATGAGTGATCTGCAGTGCTTTAGTTGTCTGTAAGATGAATGTATTCACAGAGCAGTTCTTATATTGTAAAGGATATTAACATTTGTAGTCTTGTCTTTGGCATCAGGAATCAATATTTATCATCTTTCAGATTGCATCATTTGCTTTAACCTTAGAGCCTATTATCTTCCTGTGGTTACTTGTATGTGTAACTTTTCTTTGTATTCAAATTCAAAAAGGTGTTCAGCTATACCTGTGTTATGTTTCATTAAGAATAGTTTTCAGTGAAGGGGGGGGAAGTTGTGCTCTGTGTTGGATGTTTGCTAGGGAGTAACTTTGAACTGACAGTGTCAGGGCACAGGGCAGATTAGATAGTTGTTTTGTTCCCTTGTACTTTCCTTACCAGCTTCACTGTAATGCTAGTAAAAGCTTTTTAGTATTTGAGGCATGTGAACCCAAAGTTAGATGAATTCGAGTGGTGATATGGGAAGGCATTGCATGTTGCTCCCAATTATCTGAAAGTCTTGTTTTAGTGAAGATAGTTGAAGCAGAGGGTGTCACAGCTTCCTTTAGCTGCCTTCCTTGTCATTTTGCTACAGTATGCTTTTATGGTTCTGTCCTGGTGCTTTTTGCTACGATGTATGTATTCCTTCCATCTAAAATCAATATTGATAGCAATAACCTTAATTTCTCTTTCCTGCTTTGAAATGTTAAAAAAAAAAAAAAAAAGTGTATTTTCCTGGCTGTGTCCATTTTGCTAAAGGATTTCTTTGAAAGTATGAAGGTTTGTGTGGAACTTTTTCGTGACAATTTTGTTTAATAAGAATGTACTAAACAGGCTTTTCTGTTTTAGAAGACTGACATTTTTCATTATGGAAGTGTGTGTTAGTTCATTATTTGAGACAGCTACATAAAATGAGTTTAGAATCTAGGATGAATTCAAGGCAATATCAATCAGTTTTTGTAATTACAGTATTTTAGAGTGTGAGAGATTGTTGATCATGTTGATAATTTTAGCTATTCTTACACTCTTTTCTTTCACAGCCCCATGACTTTGACGAATGCAGACTTGATATTAGCGTAAATGATAGTGTTTGGTACCTCCGAGCTCAGGACCCAGACCACAGACAACAGTGGGTAGATGCAATAGAACAACACAAGGTATGTTTTTTTTTCTGATTTCCTTTCTCACTCATTAGATCTTGTGGTGCTTGTGGAGAGTTGTAAGCTTCACTGTACAGTCATTAAAGTACTCAAGGTATTTATGACAGATAAAAGCTGCAAGATTGAAGCAGTGTGTTAAATATGTTCCAAAGGAATTGATTTGCTTATCCTTCATATATAAGAATTTAGAGAACTTGGGAGCTAACAACTGTGAACCTTTCTTGAGCTCTCTAGCTTTACTGTATCTGATTACTGGCTTTTGTCTCCTTGTCTTTTAAGGCCCTACTGTTCATCAGCATTTTTGGTTCAGCTTTCCTGATCTCTGCCTTATCTCTTCCAATGAACTCTGTTACTTTCATTTTACCTAAAGGGCTTGAAGGTCACATATTTTTAAAGTATGTAGCACACATCATCTGTTATGTTTTCAGATACAAGATAGGCACTGCTCCAAGGCGTTGAGTTTAACTACAATACCTAGCATAATGCGACTTCTGCATCTGGGTTATACATGTAGAATCATAGAACATCTCAAGTTGGAAGGGACCCATAAGGATCATCGAGTCCAACTCCCTGCTCCTTGCAGGACTACCTAACACTAAATCATATGACTAAGAGCATCATCCAGATGCTCCTTGAATTCTGACAGGCTTGGTGCCATGACCCCTTCCCTGGGGAGCCTCTTCCAGTTACCGACCACCCTCTATTGCACATAGTACTTGGGGCTGCACCAGTGTGGTGTAGAGGAGGACAATCACCTCCCCCTACTGGCTAGCTATGCACCCTGGGACCTGGTTGGCCCTTTTGGCTGCCAGGGCACACTGTTGACTAATGTTCAACCTGCCATCAACCCAAACCTCCAGATCTCTTTCTGCGGGGCTGCTTTCCAGCCTCTTGTCTCCCAATTGGTACGTATAACCAGGATTACCCCATCTCAGGTGGAGAATCCAGCACTTGCTCTTGTTAAATGTCATACAGTTGGTGATTGCCCAGATCCCTAGTCTATCCAGGTCTCTCTGTAAGGCCTCTCTACCCTTGAGGCAATCCACAGCTCCTCCTAATTTAGTATCACTGGCAAACTTAATGTACGTTCACTTCCTGCATCCAGATCATTTATAAAAATGTTGAAGAACACTGGTCCTAAAATTGAGCCATGGGGAACCCCACTGGTGACTGGCTGCTAGCCTGATGTAACCCCATTTACTATAACTCTTTGAGCCTGACCTATCGGCCAATTTGTTCACCCATCGTATTATGGACTTGTCTAGCTGTATGCTGGACATTTTGTCCAGGATACTGTGAAAGACAGTATCAAAAGTTTTGCTAAAATCAAAAAAAAAAACCCCACGTCTACTGGCTTCCCTTAGTCAACTAGATGGGTGACCTTGTCATAAAAGGGAATTAAGTTAGTTAAGCAGGAACAGATCATCCTGAGTGCCATTACACAGCACATGCAGGACAATCGGGGCATCGGGGCCAGCCAACGTGGATTCATGAAAGGCAGGTCCTGCTCGACCAACCTGGTCTCCTTCTATGACATAGTGACCCGCTTAGTAGATGAGGGCAGGGCTGTGGATGTAGTCTATCTAGACTTCAGTAAGGCATTCGACACTGTCTCCCACAGCATCCTCCTAGACAAACTGTCTGCCCGGGGCTTGGATGGGTGGATTCTTCGATGGGTTAAAAACTGGCTGGATGGCCGAGCCCAGAGAGTGGTGGTGAATGGGGCAAAGTCCAGCTGGCGGCCGGTCACTAGTGGTGTTCCCCAGGGCTCAGTTCTGGGGCCGGTGCTGTTCAATATCTTTATAGATGATCTAGACATAGGGATTGAGTGCACCCTCAGTAAATTTGCAGATGACACCAAGCTGGGTGGGAGTGTCTATCTGCTGGAGGGTAGGAAGGCCCTACAGAGGGATTTGGACAGGTTAGATAGATGGGCCGAGACCAACGGCATGAGGTTCAACAAGAACAAGTGCCGGGTCTTACACTTCGGCCACAACAACCCCATGCAGCGCTACAGGCTGGGGGAAGAGTGGTTAGAAAGCGGCCTGGCGGAAAGAGACCTGGGGGTGCTGATCGACAGCCAGCTAAACATGAGCCAGCAGTGTGCCCAGGTGGCCAAGAAGGCCAATGGCATCCTGGCCTCTATTAGGAATAGTGTAGCCAGCCGGTCTAGGGAAGTGATCATCCCTCTGTACTTGGCACTGGTGAGGCCGCATCTTGAGTACTGTGTTCAGTTCTGGGCCCCGCACTTCAAGAAAGATGTTGAGGTGTTGGAGTGAGTCCAGAGGAGGGTGACTAAGCTGGTGAAGGGTCTGGAGGGTCTGTCCTATGAGGAACGGCTGAGGGAGCTGGGGTTGTTTAGTCTGGAGAAGAGGAGGCTCCGAGGTGACCTTATTGCAGTCTACAACTACCTGAAGGGAGGTTGTAGTGAAGTGGGAGTCAGCCTTCTCCCGGGCAACTAGCGATAGGACAAGAGGACACAGCCTCAAGCTTTGCCAGGGGAGGTTCAGGTTGGACATCAGGAAGAATTTCTTTTCAGAAAGGGTTATTAGACATTGGAATGGGCTGCCCAGGGAGGTGGTGGAGTCACCATCTCTGGATGTGTTTAAGAAAAGACTGGACATGGCACTTAGTGCCATGGTCTAGTTGACAGGGTGGTGTCAGGGCAACGGTTGGACTCGATGATCCCTGAGGTCTCTTCCAACCTGGTTGATTCTGTGATTCTGTGACTTTCCCCTCATGAACTGGTGCTGGCTATAACCAGTAACTGCATTGTCTCTCAAGTGTTTTTCAGTAACTCCCAGAATAACCTTCTCCATAATTTTACCAGGCACTGAAGTGAGACTGACAGGCCTGTAATTACCAGGGTATTCTTTCTTTCCCTTCTTGAAAACTGGGACAACATTTGCCAGCTTTCAGTCGACTGGGACCTCTCCAGACTCCCAAGACTGTTGAAAAATAATGGAGAGAGGTCCTACAATGACATTGGCCAGCGATTTCAGTATCCTGGGATGAATCCCGTTGGGCCCCATAGACTTTTGCTGCTCCAGCTGGAGCAGCAAGTCTCAAACAAGTTCAGGGTCTGCTGGGAGTTTATCATCCCCTCAGTCACGGTCTTCCAACACAGGGCTCTGGGGGTCCCATGGCCCATCATAGGTGTTGAAGACAGAGATGAAGGTGGCATTAAATATCTCTGCTTTGTCTACGTTCCTATTTGTGAGGTGACTGACCTCATTAAGTAATGGACCAATGTTATCTCTGATTCTCCTTTTGCTGTTAAAATATTTTAAAAAGCCCTTTTTGTTGTCCTTCACAGTGCTGGCCAGCTTGAACTCTAACTGAGCTTTGGCCGCACAAATTTTCTCTCTACAGTGGCAAACAGCGTCTCTGTAGTCCTTCCGTGTCACCTGTCCTTGTTTCAAATGTCCATACACTTTCCTTTTCTGCCGAAGTTCTAGAAGATGATCCCTGCTTATCCAGGCTGGCCTTCTGCCCTGCTTGCTTGACATCCAGTGCTTTGGAAATGCCTGCTCCTGCACTCTTAAGAGATGGCTCTTAGAAAGTGACCAGCATTCCTGGACCCCAATACCTTCAAAAGCAGATTCCTGGGGGACCTTACTAACTAGCTCCTTCAGCAGCCTGAAGTCTGCTCTCCCCATATCCAGGGATGTTGTTTTGCTGGCATATTTTCTTCTATCACTAACAATTTGAAACTCAACTACTTACTTCGTGGTCACTGTGACCAAGACAGCCACCAATCACCACTTCACCCACGAGTCCCTCTCTTTTTACAAGCAACAAATCTAGGAGGGCACCTTTCCTAGTCGGCTCCCTTAGTACCTGCACCAAGAAGTTATCTTCAGTGTGCTTCAGGAATTTCCTGGACCTGTTTGTGTCTGCTGTATGATATTCCCAGTTGACATCTGGGAATTTAAAATCACCCATAATGACAAGGGCAGCTGATCTAGAGATATCCCTTAATTCCTTATAGAATAATTCTTTGGTGTTACAGGAAAACAAAGTAAAATAGATATCTAAGTAGGTACATATTTTTACCTTGAGCTTCTTGAAGTATTGCTTATATAAGTACTATCTGTAATTAGGAATTTTCACCTTTTATTGGACAATCCTTACAATAAGCAGTAGTTGCTCTTAAATTTAAAGTGCTGTCTGTTGATAATGGTCCTCTAAAAAAAATAAATTCATCTCAATTAGAATATTAGTCCATTTATAGCTTGGCATTTTGCATTAGCTTTGATACAGAGATAACATTAAAACATACAAAATTAATTTTCAAAATCAGGTTTCTTTTCTGTAGTCTAGTGAAAAAATACAAAGTTAACCATGGAGTGTTTTTGAGACAAAAATACTGCAATTTGTTACTCTTGCAGTACCTCAGAAATGTCTCGAGGATACACTGAACAAGTTGCTGGGTTACACATCCATAGAGCTGGTATTTGAAAAACTGTTTTACAGGCATTGGGGGTCTTCAGGCATGGGGTGATGGGTATGTGGAACTTGATAACCCTGGGCTGAAATTCAGACTAGGTTTGGTGAATGATTTAGCTAGTGAACTGCAGAACTTAACCTGAAGTCTGGCTAAGCAGAAATGCAGGCTCAGTCATTGTATGCTACCATGAAGGAATGAATGAGGAAAATAGCTATATCCTGTTCTTGAACTCTGCACGACCTCAAAGAGGAGTCTGTTTTATGCTGTTCTTTTCCCTCTTCTGAGGCTGTCCTTAACTGTTGCTGAGTTGTGAGCTGGCAATTTTATGGAATCAGCTATTTATAATATGAAAGTATTGAGTGGTAATAGTTTAGAGTTTGCCGTTGTACATGTAAATTTGGAGGTTTTTTTCTGTCACTTGCAAAAAAAAAAAAATATCTTTCATGTATCACCACTGAATTTTCTTCTGCTTTACTGCACAGCCACTGTCATGAGGCATCTGTGTGCTTTTGTTTTTCTGTCTGTTATTATTGGTAAAGTTAAGTCATTTTATTCAACTTCCTTTTCAGATCATTAATGAGTGTTGAGGAGCATGAGTTCTAGCATTCCAAAAATTACTTCCTTTTGTGGAGAAGCCTGATTAATTATGCGTTTTTTCCACTTTAAAAAAAGGCTGCTTTTTTAATATTGATTTTGGTTTGGACAGTTTAAACTTTAATACTTCGCAAGAATTTGGTGGTTCTTTAATAATAATTTGTACTAGTTCTGTCTTCGCATTTGAGTGCAACGAGAGGTTTCTTGGATAATTCCACTGGAGGTGCATCTGTTCCTGCCAAAATACATAGGAATCTGAACACCAGAAGCCTTGGAAAAGTGCTGTATGCACATAAAATAGGTGTTTCATGTAATTAGACATAAACCAGAAATGTCTAAATCCAGTTTTCAGTCTGATTATCATTAATGTTTCTTAGAGGAAGTATCTCCAAATGTCTTGTTTCAATAAGATATTTTGCAAATTGGGTGGATAATTATGTTTGTCTATAATTTATATACATCTTTGTAGGAAAAAATGTACTGCTTCTTAACATTGATAGGATCTAAAAAATATATTTTCTTGGAGGCTGGAAATTCATCCAATCTTTCATTGCATTTGTATGAAGAACACTTCAATGATCCTTAGTTTTTAAGTAAATTTTCACCCATCCTTTAATTTTTCCTCAGCTCTTGTGGAAGCTTTATATCTAAACACTTGATTGAGAGTAGAAGTTGGACTTCTATGAGGCAAAAATATCCTGTTTCACTGAAAAGTTCAGATTACTCTGAAATTTTCTGAAGGAACTTTCCTGGTCGGATTACCATAACTCAAGCAAAAGTTCCTTGACAAGCTATCGTTATCAGATAAAAATTGATTGTCCTGGTTTGGCCTAAACCAGGCCAATTTTCCTTTCAGTGATTTTTTACTTTCAGCTAAGCTGCTTCTAAGTAACTGCACTTTCTGAAGTTAACTGCATGTTTTGCAGACAGTGTCTGCTTCTAGGACTGATAACGCTCGAAGTTTGTAGTTATCACTGAGGCACCAGTAGGGATGTTATGCAGAAAGGCTCTTGCTGTACTTAGTCTTAGAGAAACCAAGGTCACTGCTAAATTCCTCACTAATTATGAGTGAAGAGCCAAAGGGGGGTCACACCTGCAGGGAGGAGCAGACAGGGCAGGTGACCCAAAATTGACCAACGAAGGTATTCCATCCCATACACGTCATTCTCGGTATAAAGCGGGGGGATCACGAGGGTCTCACCCCCTTCTTCTGTGGCTGGTATCTGAAGAGGACTCTGTCCATTTTCCTGCTTCCTCCGATCCCGATCCGTGCATCCCTGAATCCAGTTCCTGTCTGTTGCTGGGCCTAGTCTGGGCCTTCCTGGAGCCTGCCCTGCAGTGCCTGTGGTGATGTGATCGATATCAGGGGAAGCTCGATCTTGGTTTTGTATATATTTGTATATATTTGATTATTTCTGTTATTATTATTATTATTATATTCTTTTTCATTATTATAGTTTATTAAAACTGGTTTAATTTTCTAGCCTATAAGTCTCTCTCCTTTTTTTCTTTCCCTTCCTCTTCTGTTGGGGGGAGGAGGGTTAATAGAGAGCTTCTGCCATCAGTTTAATAGTCAGCCCAGCTTTAAACTGTGACATTGATTTTGTTTCGGAACTAGGTTCTTGAACTGATACATAATAATTTGAATAAAATTGAGAGAGGAAACTATTTCCTGTACTAAGCAGTCCTTTTGATTAACTTGAGTCTATTGCTATATGAAGTACTGGGTTTATTATGTTTTTTTAAGCTCTTTGTGGATTACTGAGTGGGTAGATAGTTCTGGTAGGCTGCTTAAGCTATTTGCTAACAAAAGTATGTTTGAGATTTACTGTAGCATGTCACAAGGTGGTGTTTGTTTTTTTTTTTAGAATATGAAAGACAGACTGAAACTTTGACTGTTTCATTGTGCTCTGAACAGAGAAAACACTGGTTTAAAATGAACTTTATATTAAATTTGAGTATGAGTAGACTTAGAAAAACTTACTGCTTAGCAACACCAGTGAGTAGCTGGTAGCTGAGAAATGTAAACCATCTAATTTTGAAGCATTAAAAACTGTTCAAATTTGCTGCTCTTTGTTATTATCATTGCATTAGCCTTTTCTTGTATTGATGTTCCTGAATGCTGACCAGATTAAATGTGTCTCAAGTACAGCTTCTAAAATGTTTATTAATCTCCCTGAACTGAAGGAGGGTGTGGTGGGTTGACCTTGACTGGATGACAGGTGCCCACCAAGCTGCTCTATCACTCCCCCTCCTCAACTGAACAGGGGAGAGAAAATATGATGAAAGGCTCATGGGTTGAGATAAGGGCAAGGAGATCACTCAACATTTACCATCACAGGCAAAACAGACTCGACTTGGGGAAATTAATTTATTGCCAATCAAAAGTCAGAGTAGGATAAGGAGAAATAAACGCAAATCTTAAAACACCTTCCCTCCACCCCTCCCTTCTTCCTGGGCTCAACTTCACTCCTGATTTTCTCTACCTCCTCCCCCACCTGAGCAGTGCAGGGGGACAGGGAGGTGGGGGTTGCAGTCAGTTCATCACATGTTGTCTCTGCCACTCCTTCCTCCTAGCTCTCTTCCTCTGCTCCAATGTGAAGTCCCTCCCACAGGAGACAGTCCTCCACGAACTGCTCCAGCATGTGTCCTTTCTATGGGGTGCAGGTCCTTCAGGAATGGACCGCTCCAGTGCGGGTCCCCCACAGGGTCACAAGTCCTTCCAGAAAACCTGCTCCAGCGTGGGCTCCTCTCTCCACAGGGCCACAGGTCCTGCCAGGAGCCTGCTCTAGTGTGGGCTCTCCATGGGGTCACAGCCTCCTTCAGGTGCATCCACCTGCTCCCATGTGGGGTCCTCCACGGGCTGCAGGTGGATATCTGCTCCACTGTGGACCTCCATGGGCTGCACGGGGACAACCTGCCTCACCATGGTCTTCACCAGGGGCTGCAGGGGAATCTCTGCTCTGGTGCCTGGAGCACCTCCTCCCCCTTCTTTTTCATTGACCTTGGTGTCTGCAGAGTTGTTTCTCTTACATATTCTCACTCCTCTCTCTCCCAGCTGCTTTTGAGCAGTGTTCCCCCCCCCCCCCCCCTTCTTAAACATGTTATCATAGAGGCTCTACCACTGTTGCTGATTAGCTCAGCCTTGGCCAGTGGTGACTCTGTCTTGGAGCCAGCTGGCACTGGCTCTGTCCAACATGGGGGAAGTTTCTGGCATCTTCTCACAAAAGCCACACCTGCTACCAAAACCTTGCCATGCAAACCCAATACAGAGGGAAAAGTCTAAGACTCATAAGACCATCAGTGAGGCAAATGAGGAAATAGTTTGTAACCAGGAGTCCTTTCTTCTACTTAAATGTTTCATTAAATGTACTGAGCAGTTATTTATCTGTAAAATATCTGGTTGTAAGGGTGTATTTCTTTAGGAAGCTTCTCTGTTTTCTTACCCTAACAGATAGTCAGGTCTAGGATGGCTGATGACCTTTATCTTAGATGGATCTAATGGCAATGTATATTGCTGAGGAACTCAAGACCAGACTTGGTTTCCTTCTTTCTCGGGTGTAAAAATATTGATGGTGCATGAGCACCAAGGTATCGATGCTTTTGAAAAGTTGCTCTCTTAATAAATTCAAGGACTGAGTCCTGGTCTCTACTGTGTTTTGAAAATGGAATATGGAATTTCTAACCTAAGATTAGAGAAACCAACTTAAAAGTTGTTAGTTCTGTGCTGTGAGAAACTGTGAGGAAAATGTCTGGGTTTACATGTAGAGGACATGGACTCCTGCAGTATGTAACTTCTAACAAGTAAAATGAATGTGTTCTATGTAGTATGAATAAACAAGTAAGATTTACTTTTTTAATGAAGTGGAAAGTGTTTCTTTACATGTATTAAACTTACCCAAAGTTTTAATTCTTTCCCCTCCACTCTGGTAGAGTTGATATGTTAACTTACAACCTTCCATTACTTCCCAAAGGTATAAATGAGGAGATGAATTGCTTTTCACTTTGAGAACTATCTGGGTAAATAAACTTATTTAGAGCAAATTAACTTAAATGTTTTTTTTTGAACTCTTGACATCCAGATAATGATTTTTTTGTAACATTGATCTAACACCAGAGTTGAAAACTTGCTGAGAATTTGTTTAGAAATGAATGTTTCATGAGATACTGCATTAACTTATGTTTGTCCTATTTTGTTCCATCTTAGTTTAATTTTTTTTCACACAGATTCTGCATGTGTTCATTATTGACTTTGTGACTCTTCAGCAAAATAAATTGACAGTGTTTTTAAGTCTGGGATTCTCAAAATCTTGTGTTTATCAAACTGAAATACTGTTTTAAGTCTTGTTGAACTTCTTACAATTCCTGTCTTTGGTGTGTAAAACTGGAAGAGATCATTCTCCAGAGGGATATCTATATATCAAATAATTTTGGCATGTGAGGAGTAGATAGGTTCCCTTTTTCATTTTGAAGTGATGATACACAAGGTGTTTATATCTAGAGCCAGAGGCATGAATTTCAAAGTCTGACTGTGAAAGGCATTCTTGTGTTGGCTACCTTGAAAGAGTGACTACTTCATTGTTTTTACTATTGATTAGACACTGGGAGAGGAGTCAGCTACTTAGAATAAGGGTTATAGAGAAAAATTGTGAAGAGTAAAGCTTAGAAGTGTCTCCTTTCTAGCAACTTTTTTCACCAAATAGCTTGGGGGAAGGGGGCGTGGTAGCCTCAGCAGGTCAAAGATAGTTTAGCTTGTAAGTAATTCTAAATCTGTGAGATTCTTAATATAGTATACCTTGTTTTTTAAAAAATTATCAGTTGTCAAAACAAACTTAGTAAGACACTTTACATCTCAGTTTTTTGTATTGCTTTAAGTATGGATCTAGTTAAGATGGTGAAGAACCAAAAAGTTGAATTTGGCAGGCTAATAAAGTCAAATTTAGGCATAAGTATTAAAAGAGTTGATTTACTTTCTTCGTTAAACACCGATACATTTCCAAACAAGTAAACAAGAATTGGGACATTTAGTTTTGAAAAGATTATTTTCTGAATGTGGATCCTAGCTCATAGATTCATTTAGAAAACTGCAGAGCAAACTTTAAACAGCTCAATTTTGATTGTAATTAATAAGGGTGCTTAAGAATATTGTTGTGAAGAAAAAAAAAAAAAACAGCTTGAAATTTTCACAAAATGCTTGCTAACCATGTAAAATGGGGGGGGGGGGGTGTCCACCTAACCTAAAAAAAAAAAATTGACTTATCTTATGCACAAAGTATTAAGAAAGTCATTAATTTCACTCCTAAAGTCATTTGCATGTTGTGTTTTCTCTTGTCAAAATACTGTTCTGAAGGAGGTATTGAATGTGCTGTTTAGGCACTGAAAAAACATTACTGCTAACAGTAATTGTGATGTTGAAGCAGAAAAGGCAGTAGGTAGGTCTCTGAAGAGAGGACAAGTGGTAGAGGTGGGCTTTTGCTAGTCAAACATAAGTGCAACACCATACAAAAGCAATGCTTCCAGTGGCTAAAAACAGAGCCACCCTAGTGTTATGCACTAGAGAAGCATCTTTAATATATTAAAAACACAAAACCAAAATACCAAAAACCAACCAAACAAACCCCAAACACCACAGAGTACTTTTAAAGGAGCCCTCTCAAACCATTTTAATTCTTCCAATTCTAAAAGGCTGAGATAATGTCAGATTGCTTAAATCAATTGGGAATACAAATCAGCTTCTGGGTAAACAGTATGAAGGACATGAGCTAAAATGCTCCATGTGGAGTAGTATGATGTAGTAGTGTGACAAGAAATTATCTTCAACTACTTGCTGACTGTAAGCTAGCCAATGTTATTCCAATTTACAAGAAGGGTGTGAGGGAAGACCCAGGAAACTACAGACCTGTTAGCCTAACCTCAGTACCTGGAAAAATTATGGAGAAGATCATACTGGGCACTATTGAAAGGCATTTAAAGAACAATGCAATCATCAGGCACAGTCAACATGAGTTCACAAAGGGAAAGTCCTGTTTAACTAATTTGATATCTTTCTATGATAAGGTCACCCACCTAGTGGGTGAAGGGAAGGCAGTGGATGTGGTTTTTCTGGATTTTAGTAAGGCTTTTGATACTGTCCCTCATAGCATCCTTCTGGACAAGTTGTCCAACTGTGGGATGATCAGGTTCATGGTGCGTTGGGTGAAGAACTGGCCAAACAGCAGGGCTCAAAGGGTTGTAGTGAATGGGGCTACATCTGGCTGGCGACCATTCACCAGCACGGTGTTCCTCACGTTTCAATTCTAGGACACGTTCTGTTCAATATATTTATCAATGATCTGGATGCAGGAATTGAATGCACCATTAGCAAGTTTGCTGACGATACTAAACTGGGAGGTGCTGTTGACTCTCGAGGGACAAGATGCCTTGCAGGGGGATCTAGATAGATTAGAGCATTGGGCAATGATTAATAGGATGAAAATTAAAAAGTCCAAATGCTGGATTCTGCACCTGGGATAGAGTAAGGCCAGGCACAAGTATAAATTGGGAGAGGAGTGGCTGGAGAGCAGCCCTGCAGAAAGGGATCTGGGGGTACTGGTTGACAGTAGGCTCAATATGAGTCAGCAGTGTGCCCTCGCAGTCAAGAAGGCAAACCATGTCCTGGGATGCATTAAACACAGTATAACATAGGTCCCTTCCAACTGAACTGTTCTGCTCTATTCTACTTCCTCTCCTGGAGTTCAGGTGTTTCAGTAATGTGGTGGTGTGGGGTTTTTTTGGGGGGTTTGGGGGTTTTTTTTGTGTGTATTTTTTTTGTTTGTTTGTTTTTAATGATTTGCTTCCTCAGCAGTGATTGCTGAGGTCTGAAGAGAGGAAAAATGTGGTCCCCTAATCTGTTAAATTTTTTTTTTTGGCATTTCATCCTAACACCAGTTCTTTTGGTCCCTACCCCATAACTGTTTGCAAATAAGACTGGCCTGAGCAGAAGCAACAGTGCAGACAGAGGAAAGCAGAGGAGTTATGGGAGTAGGTAAATATTGTTTAACCTTGTTTTTATTTCTGAAGTTCATAGTGAGGGTTGTAGGAGAGTGATGATAAAGCCTACTTTTTCTTTGGTATTGGTGGCCTGAGCATTGGAACAAGTTTCTTAAGTAGTTTTGGTGTCAGCTACTGTTTCCTATTAGATTGATTTGGGTTGCCATGTTCTGTTGCTTGATGCTCTGCAGCACATCAACAAATTCCAATTTTTTTTTTATGCTGACAGTTTGGATTTTATCGAATACCCTATTAGTTTCTGTGATGGCTTTAACAACTACTACTAATATAGCTTATATTCATACAGGATGCCAGATACTGGAGTGAACTGTATCTTCATGCAAGTACAAAAGGTTGGTTGTTTAAAGAGGCTTTAAAATAACTGTACTTGTGAAAGACCTTGCGAAAGAAGGTAAATGTTGGTATAGAAGGAAGCCAGCTAAATTATGTAGATCATGGTGTCTTTCAGCGCTGCTAGAATGCAGTTTGCTTTGCATGTTAAAATATCCAGGTTTATAGACTAGTTCTTGCTGTGGTTACTTGTATTTTTCAGTTTATGTAACAGGTGTTTTGCTGTTTGAGTGTTTGTGATGATAAAAGGTGAAAAGTCTGAATTACAAATAAAAGAACAGTCTGGTGATAAGAGGAAACTATTCCTGAAATGCTGCTTGTATATTAGTGATCTGTGTGTAAACTCTTGCTGGTCACTTGAAGCATATGTAGTTTGTTAAATCTAGCAAAGCTGGGTGGGAGTTTTCTGAAACAGTAAAAATGCAAGGGTTGGCATACTGCTTCAGAAGCTAGTGCCTCGCTCTCATCATGGCATTGTGAGGCACTGACTTGCAGCAGCAGTGCGACTTGCCTGAGGGGAGTCTGGAGAACAGCATTCAGATATCTTTGTTAAGCTGTAAAAAGTTTGGTTACTTGTTTAACAGACTTAAATGTGTAGGCAAGTCACCGATGAGTGGTAGGGATATATGCTTAAAGGTGTTGCAAAAACAGTGTTTAGTAGTTTGAAACTAGAAAACTGTGAGGACCAGTTTTCCTCAGGAGACTCAGCCCCCAAGGCTGAAATTAGGGACGGGGGGCTGTGTGAAGCCCCCGTAATCCAGGAGGAGATGGTTAGTGACCTGCTGTGCCAATTGGACACCCACAAGGCTATGGGCCCGGATGGGATTCACCCCAGAGTAATGAAGGAACTGGCAAATGAACTTGCCAAACCACTCTCGATTATCTACCGGCAGTCCTGGTTAACTGGAGAAGTTCCAGCTGACTGGAAATTAGCAAATGTAATGCCCATCTACAAGAAGGGCTAGAAGGATGATCCAGGGAACTATAGGCCTGTCAGCCTGACCTCGGTGCCAGGCAAGGTGATGGAACAGATCATCCTGAGTGCCATTACACGGCACATGCAGGACAATCGGGGCATCGGGGCCAGCCAACGTGGATTCATGAAAGGCAGGTCCTGCTTGACCAACCTGATCTCCTTCTATGACAAAGTGACCCGCTTAGTAGATGAGGGCAGGGCTGTGGATGTAGTCTATCTAGACTTCAGTAAGGCATTCGACACTGTCTCCCACAGCATCTTCCTAGACAAACAAGCTGCCCGGGGCTTGGATGGGTGGATTCTTAAATGGGTTAAAAACTGGCTGGATGGCCGAGCCCAGAGAGTGGTGGTGAATAGGGCAAAGTCCAACTGGCGGCCGGTCACTAGCGGTGTTCCCCAGGGCTCAGTTCTGGAGCCGGTGCTGTTCAATATCTTTATAGATGATCTAGACGTAGGGATTGAGTGCACCCTCAGCAAATTTGCAGATGACACCAAGCTGGGTGGGAGTGTCGATCTGCTGGAGGGTAGGAAGGCCCTACAGAGGGATTTGGACAGGTTAGATGGGCCGAGACCAACGGCATGAGGTTCAACAAGAACAAGTGCCGGGTCTTACACTTCGGCCACAACAACCCCATGCAGCGCTACAGGCTGGGGGAAGAGTGGTTAGAAAGCGGCCCGGTGGAAAGAGACCTGGGGGTGCTGATCGACAGCCGGCTAAACATGAGCCAGCAGTGTGCCCAGGTGGCCAAGAAGGCCAATGGCATCCTGGCCTCTATTAGGAATAGTGTAGCCAGCCGGTCTAGGGAAGTGATCGTCCCTCTGTACTTGGCACTGGTGAGGCCGCACCTTGAATGCTGTGTCCAGTTCTGGGCCCCGCACTTCAAGAAAGATGTTGAGGTGTTGGAGCGAGTCCAGAGGAGGTCGACCAAGCTGGTGAAGGGTCTGGAGGGTCTGACCTACGAGGAACGGCTGAGGGAGCTGGGGTTGTTTAGCCTGGAGAAGAGGAGGCTCAGAGGTGACCTTATTGCAGTCTACAACTACCTGAAGGGAGGTTGTAGTGGAGTGGGAGTCGGCCTCTTCTCCCGGGCAACTAGTGATAGGACAAGAGGACATAGCCTCAAGCTTTGCCAGGGGAGGTTCAGGTTAGACATTAGGAAGCATTTCTTCTCAGAAGGGGTCATTAGACATTGGAACGGGCTGCCCAGGGAGGTGGTGGAGTCACCATCTCTGGATGTGTTTAAGAAAAGACTGGACATGGCACTTAGTGCCATGGTCTAGTTGACATGGTGGTGTCAGGGCAATGGTTGGACTCGATGATCCCAGAAGTCTCTTCCAACCCGATTAATTCTGTGAATTGTTGCTCAAGCTTATGCAGGAACTTAGATCTGCTCTTGTTGCTGTTCTGTCACAGTCGTGTATTGACATAAAATATGTAACTGAAGTTCTTGTGTATTCATGTTTAACATCTCCCTTTAAAGTTCAATTTGCAAAAATACTCCCTGATAATCATAGAATCATAGAATGGTTTGAGTTGGAAGGGACCTTAAAGATCATCTAGTTCCAACCCTCCTGTCACAGGCAGGGACACCTTTCCACCAGACTAGGTTGCTCAAAGCCTCATCCAACCTGGCCTTAAACACTGCCAGGGAGGGGGCAGCCACAACTTCTCTGGGCAACCTGTTCCAGTGTCTCACCACCCTCACAGTAAAGAATTTCTTCCTAATATCTAATCTACCCTCTTTCAGTTTATAACCGTTCCCCCTCGTCCTGTCACTACTTGTCCTTGTAAAAAGCCCCTCTCCAGCTTTCCTGTAGGCCCCCTTCAGGTACTGGAAGGCTGCTATGAGGTCTCCCTGGAGCCTTCTCTTCTCCAGGCTGAACAGCCCCAACTCTCTCAGCCTGTCTTCATAGGAGAGGTGCTCCAGCCCTCTGATCATCTTTGTGGCCCTCCTCTGGACTCGTTCCAACAGTTCCATGTCCTCCTTTTTTTGGGGGCCCCAGAGCTGGATGCAGTACTCCAGGTGGGGTCTCACGAGAGCGGAGTAGAGGGGCAGAATCACCTCCCTCGACCTGCTGGCCACGCTGCTTTTGATGCAGCCCAGGATGCGGTTGGCCTTCTGGGCTGCAAGTGCACATTGCTGGCTCATGTTGAGCTTCTCATCAACCATCACCCCCAAGTCCTTCTCCTCAGGGCTTCTCTCAATCCATTCTCTGCCCAGCCTGTATTTGTACTTGGGATTGCGCTGACCCGCGTGCAGGACCTTGCACTTGGCCTTGTTGAACTTCATGGGGTTCACACGGGCCCAGCTCTCAAGCCTGTCCAGGTCCCTCTGGATGGCATCCCTTCCTTCCAGCGTGTCGACCATACCACACAGCTTGGTGTCGTCGGCAAACTTGCTGAGGGCGCACTCAATCCCACTGTCCATGTCACCGACAAAGATGTTAGTGCTGGTCCCAATACCGACCCCTGAGGAATGCCACTCATCACTGGTCTCCACTTGGACATCGAGCTGTTGACCGCAACTCTTTGAGTGTGATCATCCAGCCAATTCCTTATCGACCGAGTGGTCCATCCGTCAGGTCCATGTCTCTCCAATTTACAGACAAGGATGTCATGCGGGATGGTGTCAAACGCTAACTAAACAAAAAGTTAAGTCTAAGCGTAGTCTTCTGAATGCTGACGTAATAAGCTTATTTATTTTGGTTTTTGGCCTGAATCTCAGACTAAAGTAGGAAATACACAGGAGAAGGATGTAGCTCTTTTGCTCATCAGCGACATCTGACTGGTATAGGTATCGGAGGAGAAATAAACTGAAGGGCCCTCCTGAAGGGTCATAAAGCTCATACTAATTCTTCCTGTAATATCATGTGAGCTAAAGTCATCCTTACTAGATGCCATGTTTTATTATAAGTTATACTGGTAAGTGTTGTAACAGTGAGGGGTCGTGAAATCATTTTAGCCTGCTTCTGCCGTTACAGGTATTTCTTCTCGCTGTCCTCGTCCAATCTGAGTTTTCCTTTATAGAGCAGTCTTATTCACAGTCAATCTGGAGAGGAGATTATTCCCTTCATCTTTGCAGCACTTAAGATTTCTTGTCTTTTCTATTAGACTGAACAGCTCCTCATTCCTTAATTGTTGTTCATGTGGACAAGTTTTACAACTCTGATACCTTGTATGGCTCTCCTCCAAACTCAGTCCTCATCTTTCTTTAAGGTGCAGCACCAAAGTTGGACTCTTTATTCCTACAGAGGATCTTACGGATGTTGAATAGAATGTAGGATTATTTTGTGGGTCTTGTAGACGACCCTGTATCGCAACCCCATGTTTTTTTTATTTATTCAGATTGAGAACCACTAAATCTGATTCATGTCTAGAACTATCTGCACATTGTTACTTGTCCTGTACTTGTGCAGTACAATATTTCCTATAACCAAGTAAACCTTGAACTTCATTTTTCTCCAGTGTACAGAAGTGTTAAGTTTTTTCTGCTCTTCCATTAACTTCAATCTTTCTAGCTCTGCTGTCTTCGATTTTGGTTTCTTTCCAGAAATAATTCTTTGTGCTGCTTGGGTTGGGTTTGGTTTCTTTAGTGATTGTGCTTGTTGATCTAGTACTTTCTAAAGAATGGTCAGAATGGAGACTGGCTGGCTGAGAAAAGGCTAGATCATTTAGCAGTAACTTGGCTGATAGCTGAGCTTGCTTGTTATTCTTTTGGGAGCTGTTTATCTAAATCCGAAGTGGTATACTGTGCTGGTTTTGGCTGGGGTAGAGTTAATTTTCTTCACAGTATCTAGTATGTGGCTATGTTTTGGATTTGTGCTGGAAACAGTGTTGATAATACAGGGATGTTTTAGTTATTGCTGAGCAGTGCTTACACAGAGTCAAGGCCTTTTCTGCTTCTCACACCACCCCACCAGCAAGTAGGCTGGGGGTGCATAAGAAGTTGGGAGGGGACACAGCCAGGACAGCTGACCCCAACTGAGCAAAGGGATATTCCATACCATATGTCATGCTCAGCAATAAAACTAGGGGGGAGGTTGGCAGGGGGGGCTGCTGCTTGGGGACTGGCTGGGCATCAGTCAGTTGGTGGTGAGCTACTGTTTTCATTTGCATCACTTGTCTGTCTTGGGTTTCATTTCTCTTTGTTATTTTCCTTTTCATTACAATTATTATTATTATTTTATTTTATTTCAAATATTAAACTGCTTTTATCTCAACCCATGAGTTTTCTCACTTTTACCCTTCCAATTCTCTCCCCCATCCCACTAGGGGGAAGAAGTGAGCGAGTGGCTGTGTGGTGCTTAGTTCCTGGCTGGGGTTAAACCACGACAGTACTTTTTGGTGCCCAACGTGGGGCTCGAAGGGTTTGAGATAATAACATATTGACCAAAGCGTATTAGAAGGGATTTATATCTGTTAACAGTTGCGGGTCATGATATTGATTCATCTGTTCTCAATATTAACTTATCTGATCTGTGCCATGCTTTTTTTTTTTTTTTGCTTTACATGTTAAAGATTGGTATTGGCTTCTGCAGTTTGCTGTGCTCTGTAGTGATTAGTGATGTTTTGTCTGAGAGGTTTATTATTAAAACACTGACCTTGAGCTTAATCTGGTATTTGGGCTCTGTACTGAAGCCGTTACTGTACTTTGGGTACCATTTCATGGAGACAATTAACAATTCTACTTCTTCCTCTGAGAGGTTTTTTGTGGAGGAAATATAGAATGGCACCTTCACCACTTTCTTCTGTGATATTTTCTCCCTTGTTTCAATAACTTTTCAGTATCTTGAACATCCTTGGGTAGTTAAAATACTTCTATTGGTATTTCTTAGGAATATTGCTTTGGTTTTGTCTAAGGTTGACAAGCAATTTGGGAATATGACCCAGGCCCCATGGCAGTATGGTCATGGGTGGCAAGGCATGTGGGAGAATATGGGCAGGTATCTAGATAACTTCTCACCTCCAATGGTCTGGAACTTCACTCCCGAACAACTGCAGGATCCTGATGAAGTGATAGAATATTTGGAGAGAAAAAAAAAGCCATGGCTATTCCAAAGAGGCACTACTTACTGCAGTGTGCTGGGCCCTGGCCAGCATCTACCAAACACTGCTCGATATTATGCAGCACCCTCAGGGAGAAGAGAGGGAAAACATACCAACAGACACTATGGCTAAACCAGACACTATATTAGTTGCTCCTATAACTAAAAAGAAACAATGGAAGCAGAAGTCAACTTGTTTAGTAAGGGATGAAGAAGCTTCTCTTAAGAGGGAGCAGGAGAAAGAATCAGAAGAGGCAGCCTCTTCTGCAGCAGAGCAGTCACAAGAACAGGAGGAGGAAGAGACTGAAATCATAAATGAGACAGAAACCACCCAATCCCTATCCCTAAGTGAGCTGCGAGATATGCGAAAAGATTTTAGCCATCAACCAGGTGAGCTAATTCTCAGCTGGTTACTTCAATTCTGGGATATTGGGGACAGTAGTCGGGAATTAGAGGGTAAGGAAGCCTGGCAGCTGGGATCCTTTGCTAGGGATAAGGCCATTGACGAAGGGATTGGAAAAAGGGCAGGAGTCCTCAGTCTTTGGCAGCTTCTCCTGTCAAGTGTGAAGGACAGGTATCCCTTCAAGGAAGATCTTGCAAACTCCTGAAGCAAATGGACCACCATTGAGGCAGGTATCCAGTATCTGAGGGAATTAGCTGTGGTGGAGGTGATCTATAACAACCTGGATGAAGACCAGGCATCCAAAGACCCGGATGAAATCTGGTGCACGCGTTCCATGTGGCGAAAGTTTATACGAAATGCACCGACATCATACACCCACACCCTGGCAATAATGAGCTGGACAGACACAGAGGCACCAACCATGGATGGATTGGCCAGACAACTCTGAGAATATGAAGATAATCTCACTTCCTCCATGTGGGCCTGCGTCTCGACTGTGAAGGAACTGACCCAAAAAATGTCTGAGCAATCTGAGAAGGATAGGTCTTCCTCACGCACACCAACCAAGGTCTCAGCTATTAAGAGTCAGCCTTTTTCTGTTCAAGGGAGAGGGTACCGGTGGCACACACCACGTGCAGCCCTGTGGTTCTTTCTGTGTGACCGGAGGAGGACATGAGGTAGTGGGATGGTGAACCTGCCTGGAGACTAGAAGCTCTAGTACAGGAATTGCAAGGAAAAACAACAGCCAAAAAGTATCCATCCAGGAAAATTACTGCTCTAGTGTCTGTTGGGCAGAGTAGAAGGGCTGATTGTACTTCTGACCTTGATGAAGGGACTTCTGTTTTGCAGTTACAAAAACCAAGTAATGAAGACTTCAACCAGGAATAGAGGGGCCCTGCCTTCAGCCAGGCAGAGGAAAGGGACAACCGGGTTTACTGGACTGTGTGGGTTCGATGGCCTGGCACATCAGCCCTACAGGAGTATAAAGCTGTAGTGGATACCAGTGCACAGTGTACTCTAATACCATCAGATTACAAAGGGGCAGAATCCGTCTGTATTTCTGGAGTGATGGGAGGATCCCAAGAACTGTGTTGGAGGCTGAGGTAAGCCTGACTGGGAACGAGTGACAAAAGCATCCTATTGTGACTGGTCCGGAAGCTCCATGTATCCTTGGCATAGACTACCTCAGGAGAGGGTAGTTCAAGGATGCAAAAGGGTACCTACCGGTGGGCTTTTGGTATAGCTGCCTTGAGTATGGAGAAGATTAAACAGCTCTCTAACTTGCCTGGTCTCTCAGAGGACCTGTCTGCAGTGGGGCTGCTGTGGGTTAACAGCAGGTGCCAATTGCTACCATGACAGTGCACTGGCGACAATATCGCACCAATCAAGACTCCCTGGTTCCCATCCATAAGCTGATCTGGTGACTGGAGAGTCAAGGAGTGATCAGCAAGACTCATTCATCCTTTAATAGTCCCATATGGCCAGTGCAAAAATCTAACGGAGAGTGGAGGCTAACAGTGGACTATTGAGGCCTGAATGAAGTCATGCTGCTGCTGTACCAGACATGCTAGAACTCCAATACGAACTGGAGTCAAAGGCTGCCAAATAGTATGCAGCAATTGATATCGCTAACATGTTTTTCTCGATTCCTTTGGCAGCAGAGTGCAGGCCTCAGTTTGCTTTCACCTGGAGGGGCATCCAGTACACCTGGAATTGACTGCCCCAGGGGTGGAAACACAGTCCTACCATTTGTCATGAACTGATCCAGACTGCACTGGAACAAGATGAAGCTCCTGAACACTTGTAGTATATTGATGACATCATTGTGTGGGACAACACAGCAGAGGAAGTGTTTGAGAAGGGGAGAAGAATAATCCAGATTGTTTTGAAAGCTGGTTTTGCTATAAAACAAAGTTAGGTCAAAGGACCTGCGCAGGAGATCCAGTTTTTAGGAATCGAGTGGTAAGATGGGCGTAATCATATCCCAATGGATGTGATCAATAAAACAGCAGCTATGTCTCCACCAAGTAACAAAAAAGAAGCACAAGCTTTTTTAGGTGTTGTGGGTTTTTGGAGAATGCATATTCCAGGTTGTAGTCTGATTGTAAGCCCTCTCTATCAAGTGACCTGAAAGAAAAAAGACTTTGAATGGGGCCCTGAGCAACAGCAAGCCTTTGAACAAATTAAGCGGACTTGAATCGGAAACCCCGACTGCTAAGGAATCCTGGAAGTGATCATGGACTGGCCAGAGGGCCGAAACTTCAGTGTCGCCAGAGGAGGTGACTCGTGCTGAAGAGGCCCCACTGTATAATAAATAACCAGAAAATGAAAAGCAATATGCCCTGTTTACAGATGAATCCTGTCATATTGTGTGAAAACATCAAAGGTGGAAAGCTGCTGTGTGGAGTCCTATATGACAAGTTGTAGAAACTGTGGAAGGACAAGGTGAATCAAGTCAGTTTGCAAAAGTGAAAGCCATCCAGCTGGCTTTAGATATTGCTGAACGAGAAAAATGGCCAGTACTTTATACTGACTCATGGATGGTGGCAAATGCTCTTTGAAGGTGGCTACAGCAATGGAAGCAGACCAATTGGCAGCGCAGAGGCAAGCCCCTCTGGGCTCCTGAATTATGGCAAGATATTGCTGCTTGGGTAGAGAATCTGGTTGTAAAAGTACGTCATGTAGATGCTCACATACCCAAGATTTGTGCCACTGAAGAACGTCGAAACAGGTGGACCAGTCTGCTAGAATTGAAGTGGTTCAGGTGGATCTGGACTGGCAACATAAGCGTGAGCTATTTATAGCTCAATGGGCCCATGACACATCAGGACATTTAGGAAGGGGTGCAACATACAAATGGGCTCGTGATCGAGGGGTGGACTTCACTATTGATGCCATTGCACAGGTTGTCCATGAATGTCAAACATGTGCCATAACCAAACAAGCCAAGTGGCTAAAGCCTTTTTGGTATAGAGGATGATGGCTGAAATATCAATCACAGAATCAACTAGGTTGGAAGAGACCTCAGGGATCATCGAGTCCAACCGTTGCCCTGACACCACCCTGTCGACTAGACCATGGCACTAAGTGCCATGTCCAGTCTTTTCTTAAACACATCCAGAGATGGTGACTCCACCACCTCCCTGGGCAGCCCATTCCAATGTCTAATAACCCTTTCTGTAAAGAAATTCTTCCTAATGTCCAACCTGAACCTCCCCTGGCAAAGCTTGAGGCTGTGTCCTCTTGTCCTATCGCTAGTTGCCTGGGAGAAGAGGCCGACTCCCACTTCACTACAACCTCCCTTCAGGTAGTTGTAGACTGCAATAAGGTCACCTTGGAGCCTCCTCTTCTCCAGGCTAAACAACCCCAGCTCCCTCAGCCGTTCCTCGTAGGTCAGACCCTCCAGACCCTTCACCAGCTTGGTCGCCCTCCTCTGGACTCGCTCCAACACCTCAACATCTTTCTTGAAGTGCGGGGCCCAGAACTGGACACAGTACTCAAGGTGCGGCCTCACCAGTGCCGAGTACAGAGGGACAATCACTTCCCTAGACCGGCTGGCTACACTATTCCTAATAGAGGCCAGGATGCCATTGGCCTTCTTGGCCACCTGGGCACACTGCTGGCTCATGTTTAGCCGGCAGATTGATTATATCACACTACCACGAACTCGCCAAGGCAAGCACCATGTGCTTATGGTGGTGGAAGCGACTATTGGATGGTTGGAAACATACCCTGTGACCCATGCCACTGCCCGGAACACTATCTTGGACATTGAAAAGAAAATCTTGTGGCGACACGATGCCCCTGAAAAAATTGAATCAGACAACAGGACTCATTTCTGAAACAACCTCATAAACACCTGGGCCAAGGACCATGGCATTGACTGGGTGTATCCCATCCCCTCTCATGCACCAGCCTCTGGGAAAGTTGAATGATACAATGGACTGTTAAAAAATACATTGAGAGCAATGAGTGGTGGGACCTTCAAGCATTGGGATGAACATTTAGCAGAAGCCACTTGGCTAGTTAACACTAGAGAATCTGCCAGTCGACGTGGCCCTGCCCAATCAAAGCTTTTACGCACTGTGGAAGGAGATAAGATCCCCGTAGTACATATAAGGAACTGGTTGGGAAAAACAGTCTGGGTTATTCTTTCCTCAGGAAAGGGTAAATGTATTTGTGGGATTGGTTTTGTTCAAGGATTTGGGTGCCTTTGGTGGGTAATGTGGAAGGATGGGGGAGTCCAATGTGTACCTCAAGGTGATTTAATCCTGGGTGAAAATAATCTATTATTTGAGTTACATGTTACGGGAATTACTGTAGCAGGAACCCCTTGTTGCTAGCCAGGCTAGGAGCAAGGGGAGGTGTTCATTGCAATGTTAAACCCTGTAACCTGGTCCAAAGGGAGCAGGGGTGGAGATTGTAAAGGATATACCTTTAAATTGTTGTAACCCAGGATTTGAGTTGAATGTTATAGGAATTACTATAGCAGGAACCACCAGAACCAATGGAGGACAAGCCTTACAAGCAGCAGTGCAAGTGCAGCAGTGACCAGACCTGAGCTGGCTTTGGTGCCAAATAACTCCATGCAACACACCCCCTCTCCTGTCCTGAGTGACCACCTTAAGAGATGGACCCCAAAGTCATGGACTAAATGAACGCAGTGGACATTTTGTGGACATTTCTGGACATTTTATGGACATTTTACAGGGGTGGTCCATAGACTAAGGGAATGATATCAGTGTATTATATCAAAGGATGGGAAGGGGAGTGGTGGGTAATGAGGATGTATTGGATAGTGTGAGACCTGAGCATGACGTAAATGGTATAAAATAAGGGGTGAAGAATGTGGACTTAAGATAATCTTAAATCTTTTTATACATGAAAGCTGTGATCACTGTCTGCCATATTGTCCTAATTAAAAAGTTTTTTCCTCCATCTAGTCAGAGCATTAACAGCAGGTAGTCTTCATAATGTCAGTAGAGGTCTTGAACTCTTCTTTCAAACCCCTGCCCCCAAACAGTAGTGAACTTAAGATACTTTATTCCTATCTTTCCCTTGAATTAGCTAATTATATGAATTGACTGAAAATTCAAATGTATTTAAAGGCTGAAGTAAATTTTTGATCACCATATAGCCAGATTGGTGACCCAGGGTGTTCTGAAATGTCTAAAGAATCCTGAAAATTACAGGCCAAGATGCAAATAAGCAAAGCATTGCCTCATGGGTGCAATACCATGTGAAAAACAAAACACTTTGAAAAGTGCTAACTTGATATAAGATAGCATGAAAGGCTAGTGACACTACTGCTGAGCTATTAAGAGTATGTCAATCAATATTTTTGTAATGCTATTTAATGAAAGATGATGTACGTGGCTGAAGTAAACTTGGTGCCAAGTCTAATGCTGAGTCTTGAGGTGACAGGAACTAAGCTACCAGACTCAACATGCAGCTGGCCATGCAGTAAATAACCAGTCTCATTTCTTTAAACAGGTGTGATTCCAGTAGTAAACTCAAAGGTGTTATTAATTCACTTTGTGAAAACAACTGCGGTAGATCATTTTGATAGTGTATACTTTAATTTCATAGAAATAAGGGGAATGTCAGTGCTTGTAACTGGCAGAATAATACATGGTAGCTCTAGGAGTCAAGCTCTCTGTGGCAGGGTGGCAGCATGTTTTTTCATGGTCTCCCTGAAAACATTATCATTCGTTGAGACGCCCGTGTCAAGCTTGACTTCAGTGGTAAATGTCCCTTCAAATCAGGGTAAGCACTGCTCTTGGTATCAAGAACAAAAAGTACAGAGCTGCAATGTGGAAGTAGTGAGTGGTTAAACAGTTAAAAGTTGATGCTTGCCAAATAGGTCTGCATGCTGTTTACTCAGAAGTATTACTCATCAGCTCAAACAGTACTGTGCATTGACAGTTTAATAGAAAAATCTTGGATATTCTGCTTCATCTACCAAATGCAATCTCGTTTGTTTGTTTGTTTGTTTGTTTTCTTCCTAAAAAGACTTTGTAAGGGGTGAGTTTTCTTCAGTGAGCTTTTGTTAGAGTGAAACTCATTGAGTTGATATTAACAGACCAGAGTTACACCCTAGCCGTAGGGAGTAGGTGCTGCTCAGCCACATGGATGGCGTGCACAAGTAGCAATGATATATATTCAGTAACATTCAACAGAGGTTATGTTTTTCAAAGTCCTTCGTGGCTTTTTGGTTCTTTTGTCATGCCCCCCCATGCCCCTCCTAAAAAAGAGAATAGCTGCAGGAGCTAACATGACTCTAAAGAGCTGAGGGAGACTTTGAAAAGGGGAATTCTTTTAAAAACAGAGACTTGGGACATCTTCTGCTTGTTTAATTCAATGTCCGCTTGTCTTTATTGGAAGCTTTGAAGGTAATTCTCTTAATACAATTTTTATTGTAGAAGAATAAAAAGATTTTTTTTTTCCTCTCTGTGAAAACAAATAAAGCTTGAAAATATGCATTTGCTGTCTTTTTAGTTTCATCTAGGTAAATGGAATTACTGCAAAGGAATCAAAATTCTGGTGTCTTGAACATATCTGTTTTAAATGGGAGGGGAGGAAGAAAGGTTTAATATTTAACTCCTAATATTTAAATGTCAGATATATTGATTGGTATGAACATGGGCATTAGAATATGTTGGGGTTTGGGGGGAGGGGAATAGAGAGAGAGGTGTCCATCTTTCTTCCCCCACGGTAATCTGAAATAACTTGTGGGGATTTGTGTATTACCTTAAAATTGATGGTTTGAGTAAGCAAGTATAGCTGGGGCTGCTCAGCTGATATGTACTACTTGCCCTAATGTATGTTATGATGCTGATAATGAAACTTGTAGATGTTTTAGAGAAGCCATGCTTTTAGGGGAAAATTAGATGGATTGCTCAAGTTATTAGTCCTTTACTGGAAATAACAAAAGTTTCTTTCTTTAAAATTGAATCAAATATGCTCTTTCAAGGAGGAAAACTAATGTTGGGTATGTCTTACGCATTCCATTATTTTAGCACTGATATCATCAGGAACTCTTAATACATATGATATTGCTTGTCATTTAACGTTACTAAATTTGCTAAGTGTGCTTATTACTGGACGTTGTATATTTCCTGACTTTAGGGGAAAGCCAGTGAATCAGCAGTTTCAGTTGACTACATAAGTGTATGCTGCAGCAAACCTTAATGCTGTCACTTCCAAACTGTTGAAACTTCCCTTTCAGGAAAGAAAAATAATAGTTCTTTGTCTCTCTTGGCACCCTTTTGCCACTCTTGGGTCCATGTTCCAACCACAGCAGTAAGTTGCAGCTTTATTAATAAGTAGTTATAGTTGAGACTGTTTAAAGTGGGACTTAAGCTTTTGGTCAATTCCAGCCCAACACACTTGATTAATTATAAACAATGCAGATTGTTTCACTTTGACCAGCCCAGTCTTTCTTTGCATGTGTATTCCAGTTATGTTTCATAGCAATCACTTTGGCTTTTGAAAGTAGATATTATAATTCTCTGAATAATACATCCTTATGGAGCGGAGGCCTGGATATTTAATTGGATATGCTTTGAGCAGGAGGGTGGTACTAGAGATCCATTGCAACCTAAGTTATTCTGTTTCTATGATAAAACCCTGTTGCTTATAGCAGTTAAATTCTTCCTTGCTCATGTCATAATATTTTCTACTTCACAGCAAAAGGACTCCTAATTCCTGTCTTGAAAAGATCCTTTTTTTTTTTTTTTTTTAATGAACAGTGACATTTTATTGCCTCAAATTTGCTAGTTTTCAGGCGTCGTAAATAAAAGATCTGGTTTATCTGTCTCCTTGAAGTTTTGCTTTATTCTTGCACTGTTCGAAGATGCAGCTTCTACTTATTTCCATTCTTGTTTATACCTGCCCCCAAATATGCTAAACAAGGCTAAGCAGGAAATAAGATATCAATTTTGTGTGTTGTTTAGTGGTATTCATAGGTTTGAGGAAATCTGTTAGATAAACCTACCATTTTGAAATGTAAAAAGAAAGTGCAAAGATAAGCAACAACAGCTAATTAGATTACACTTCCCATAATCTAATCAAGCAACACATAGGGCTTAAGTTTTGTACAAGTGTATCTATTTGATGTTCAGAGACTTATTGGGCTGGCTTGTGTTTTAATTCCTGAAAAGAGGCCATCATGGTTGCTAGACTCTTTTTTTTTAATAGATCAAGTCTGTTAAGCCAGCAATACCAGTCATACATAGCCTCTTTTTGGAGTATCCATGTGAGTAGACAGGTGATGCACATGGAGTAAACCCATGCTCCATTATGTGTTTGGGCTTGGTCACATGAAAAGGAAGTCTGTAATATGTGACCTGAGGCTGCAATTAGAAGCAAAACTTGTGTGTCACGTGGCTGGAAAGGTTTTCTGCCAGCCTCATTGATTTATAGTGTCTCACTATAAAATGCTTCAAGAAAGGTCTTATCTTCTTAGATCCCTATGATACACAGGCAATCTGCAAAGTTTTCCTTTACTGTCCTAGACTGTGGGGGAGCTTTGAGTCTGGAGTGCTTTTGGATGAAAATACCATAGCTTTACCTTTCTGCCGTTTTTATAGCTGTTACTTTATCACGCCTGAACTGGACTACGTGCAGATCTGTCCAAATGTGGAGATCTGGTGGCAGTATATGTATTTTGTCACTGTCGTGCAGAATGGACAGGGAGCACCTTGCTTGCCTACCATCAAATTGGAGTCTCCCTCCCCTCGCTTTAGCAGTGGAGGGAAGTCAGCTTTTAATGTGTTGCGATTCAAAGCAGATAACAGCATGAATATGGCCATTCTTAAGTCTTATGCCACATTCTCCATACACACACTCTGGTGTCTGCAGGCAGTGGCATCAGTGTTTTGAGCAGTTCCTGAGCTCTTAACACACAGGTAGTTTTCTCATGATTAATTCTGCAGGGATATACCACTGTAAGGGAACCAGCAATGGGATTGGACTTTAGCAGTATGTAGAGAATATATGGGTCTACAAAATAATTTATTCTGAGGATATACATATAGTATGTTTCTATAGTTGCCTGGACTTTTAATAGTACAATGTGCAGTTAAGGCACAAATTCTTGCAGAAAGCGTTCCTATGATTTGTACAAAACACAGTGGTGCTGTAATGAAACGACAGTTTATGTACTAGAAGACTGAGTTAGAATAGGCTACTAAACTGTTTGTTTTATCAGTAGTACACTATTCTCTAGCTCATGTTTATTGCGGGGAGGTTTTTGTATTGGTATCTAGCATTGCACTGGCATCCTTTGTCTTATTCAAACTTTTTACCTCTCTGGAAAGCAATAAGAACAAATAAAAGGTGACCCATAGCTTAATGCACAACCTAACAATGGCCAACAGTATTTACAGTCCTGTATGAAATGGGTGATAATGCTTATCTTTAAAGTCTGGAGCATTTTAGAACCTAAATGCTTTGGTTTGCTTGCTTCTGGTGCATTAGAAAGCAGCCTTTTGTGAGCTGTTTTTTTTCTACCAGTTCTGAAGTTTTCCTTTAAGGGCAGGATAGGTCAGCTTACCGTAGAGACCTGTGCTGTGCTTGAAGTTGGTTTTGCTGTT